>NW_020837962.1:21347866-21370790 GCF_003676395.1 Aethalodelphis obliquidens
CACACACACACACACACACACACACACACACACACACACACACACACTTACTTCAGTCAGAATAATCTCTGTAAAAGACTAAAACATTCAAGCCGCTTTCTGCTTAAATCACTATAGTAACCATACCCCACCATTATCTATACAATAAGACCCAGGAATCTGGATGTGACATGTTAGTCCTTCCAGGGCCAGGCCCCACCTCCCTCTCTAGGCACATCTCACAGCTCGCAGCACTCCCACGTTAGCCATACCCTCATGTGATTAACTAACCACACACTTTGGTTCATACTCCTGAGTATTTCTTTAGGTTTTTTTTTTCTCAGCTTCCTGGATAATTCTTACCCATCTTTCAAGACTCGGCTCTAGAAGCATCTGAGATGCCCCAGGTTGGACTAAGTGCCTGTCATCTGGACCCTCACAACCTGTCATTCATTCCTCCACTGTACCTATATTCATCAGACTATAATGAAATGCTACTTTTATTTCTTGCTTCCCCAGAGAGATTGAGTTTCTTGAGGGCAGGAACCTCTTTTATCCGTGCTGTAGACCTTGAGCTAAAGCAGGGCCTCACACAGAATACCTAGGGATAAGTTTGTTGAATAGAACAGAATAGAATTAAACTTGGCCCATGTGAGGACAGGGGTGGCTTCCCAACCTAGGGCATTATTAATACTAAGCAGTGAAAGAAAATCTCTTCACAAACTTTGCCTCCAGGTGGACAAGTATTTCTCATCGCTTTCCCTAGTCTTGTACCCCAGATCAGGTGGACACATGGGGGTGCAGGGGTCCTGTGACACAGTACTGAAATGTGATCTCTGGCTGGCAACTAGGGAGTGGGAGGTCTGCTACAGAGCCATCTCCAGGGCATGCTCCCGTATCTAATGTTGCCATAGGCTCTCCCAGAGGAGGATGCCACACGGGCTTGCAAATGCACAAAGGTGACAAAGCTATAGGTCCCCCTTCCCATCTTCTACCAAACTACCTGAAAGAGTGTTGCACTTTTACGTCTCTGTTTTTACCTTTTACTCCTTCCTGTGCCCACTGCATTTTTCCCCCTCCCATTGCAATTTTTGCCTCACCACAACTCTAATGAAGCTGTTTTCCCTACAGTCACAGTGAGCTCCCAAATCAAAATGTCTATCGATGTCTTTTTCATCCCTACATATCTCTTTGTCTCCAAAGCTGACTACTTGATGCCTCCATGATAACATTTACTACATTTTACCTTTTAATTGTGCACATCTTTGCATACATGACCCTCAAGCCATCTTAGTGAAGGCCAAGCAGATTTTCACATTCATCTTAGGACCCCTAGAACTCCTATGACAGCATCATATTTCACATATGAAACACAAATCAATGTTTGTTGACTCAAATTAACCCTAGAATAGTTTATCCAAAGATGAAATTGTGTCCCTCCATGGAAACCATCTACCAAGAAGTCACAACTTTAATAAGCTGACCTGTAAATGGGATGAGGGAAGAGTAAATAGAATTTGGTAAAATCCCCGATGCTCTTCTAACTGTCATTATATTCCACTGTAATTATTCTGTGCTGGGGACCAAAGTTCATTAGCAACTAAACTAATTCCATCTCCCTAGGGGCTACAAATTCAAGGGGAAGGTAAATTTGTAATCTGGTGTCCAGCCTCCAGTTTAAGTGGCTCTCCAGGGAGAATGAAATCAAAACGTCCAAGTCCCAAAACTAAAAAAGTCACCTGCATAGGCTTAAAAAAAATCATAAATAAAATGAGCTGTCCTTTTTAATTCTTTGTCTCAATGACAACTTAGTTCTTTGTGTTGCTCCCAAAGACACCACCACTTCTTTTCCTAGACGGAAAGCTTTCTGTAAATATGAGACCTCATTTTCCAATATCATGAGTTTATGTATATGTATATAGACCTAATTCCAACTAAAACATACTGTGCTGTGTATAGTAATCTCTTCAGTATTTGGAATTATTTAGAGGTTCCAGCTGCATCTAAACCAGGATATTCTAAAACCTGCCCATCAGCTTGTGGTGCCCTGGATTACCTCATGTCTCCATCAAGAAGAGAACTAAATAGCTCCTAAAATGACATTAGGATGTGAATTAAACACTCCAGTTAACACACACCTGATACGACAGTGGCAAACAAAACTCAAATATTTAACGCTGGCTGCATGCTGAATCTTTCCTCACCTGAAGGAAGTCTACATGTGTATATTTCCCCATGAGTTAAACCTGTGAAGTTCTGATATTCGCTGAGAGTGAATAGATAAATTGGCCCTGTGCCAGTCCAAATGATTTGCATTTTTCCATTCCAAACTCTATTTGCATATCTTCAATAGCATTCTTCAGAATGTTTCATACTATATTAGGCTGGGTTTTAGAACTGTCATAGAGCTTCAAATCATCCACGTACTGCAGGCATGAGACGTTCACCTTCCCATCTTTGGGCTCTTTTGTTTTCTCAGGTAACAAATTGCAAACAGAATTGTAATATCTTAGATGTCTAGAAATTCTCTGTATTTTTAAACTATGGCTCTCTTTCCCATGTGCTTTTTACCATATTAGTGATATTTCATTTAGTCGCTGTGATCTGTAAAAAACCTAAATTTTGAGAATCTAACATAGAAGCATACATAATCTTTAGCAGAACTTGGGTTGGGGTCTTGAAGTAATAGATCTCTCCAGGATTCAGAAAATATTCCTTTTCTTTGATTTTCTTGCATCCCGATTTGCTGTGATGAGACACAAATGCCAGCAGAGGGGTCAGGAGCCTGTTTTTATGGGCAACGGGACTTCTGGCTGCTGTCATCTTCCCTTTTTATTATTTATTTATTTATTTATTTATTTTTAAAAAGACACATTTATTCAGCGTCGTGATCAGGCTATTACGTTTAGCAATCAACAGCACGGGTGCAAACGAAAAAAAAAAAATCTACATTACAACCCTTTGTTGGAATGCTTTACACTTCCCACAGAACAGAAACTAAAATAACCTGTTATACAATTAGTCACTAATACAGTCCTCGAGTTTTTTTTGCCCATACACAGGAGTATTGTCTAAAACATGTCTTCTTTGTAGCATCTAGGCCCTGCCAGCGCTGTGCTTGGCTGAGTTCACAAATCCGTTGTAACCTGTAGCTTCCCTGTCACTTCTCTGGCTCTCCTCTCCTGCTAAGCTTTGTTTCCTGGCAGTAATCAAAACCTCTGCCACTTCCATAGCTACTGCTGCTGCTGGAACCACCATAGCCACCTTGGTTTCAGGGTGTGGCAAAGTATTGGCCTCCACCACCATAGGGGCCAGAACTTCTGCCTCCAAAGTTTCCTCCTTTCATGGGTCCAAAATTTGAAGATTGACTGTTGTAACTGCCAAAATCATTGTAGCTTCCACCACCTGCAAAATTGCTTCCACTACCACCGCCAAAGCCGCCTTTGCCTCCTCCGTTGTTATAGCTGTCACTCCCGCCGTAGCCACTGCCCTGGTTTCCATAACCCTGTCCACCACTTCCATAGCCTCTGCTTCCTCCAGAGTAACCAGGGTCGCCTCCTCCATAACCACCATCATTACCAAATCCATTATAGCCAACCCCACTACCACCATAACCACCACCACTGCAGCTGCCACCAAAGCCACCTCAACCACTGAAGTTTCCTCCATGACCAAAGTTGTCATTCCCACCAAAACCACCTCCACGACCACCACCAAAGTTTCCAGAACCACTTCGACCTCCTTGGCTGGGTGAGGCACTATCCATCTCTTGCTTAGATAGGGCTTTCCTTACTTCACAGTTGTGGCCATTCACAGTGTGGTATTTCTGAATGACAATCTTGTCTACAGAGTCATGGTCATCAAAGGTTACGAAAGCAAAGCCTCTCTTTTTGCCACTGCCTCGATCAGTCATGATTTCAATCACTTCAATTTTCCCATACTGTTCAAAATAATCTCTTAGGTGATGTTCTTCAGTGTCTTCTTTAATGCCACCAACAAAAATCTTTTTCACAGTTAAGTGGGCACCAGGTCTTTGAGAATCTTCTCTTGAGACGGCCCTCTTTGGTTCCACAACTCTTCCACCCACCTTGTGTGGCCTTGCCTGCATGGCCGCATCCACCTCCTCCACAGTGGCATACGTGACAACCCCAAAGCCTCTGGAGCGATTGGTGTTTGGATCCCTCATCACCATACAATCTGTGAGCGTTCCCCACTGCTCAAAATGGCTCAAACCTCCTATGAAGAGCTTCCGCAGCTGTTCGGGCTCTTTGGGTGACTCTGACTTAAGACATGACGGCAGTTGGCGGGGGGGGGGGGAGTCAAAGATGCTTACTCGGCGGCGTCCACGAGCAGAAAGTTCCCTTGCTTTTAGATATGAGTGTTACTACCTGTCAAGGGAGGGTTTGAGCAAGGACATCAAATAATGCCTGGTGGGTGCACAATTTGCTCCATAACACCTGTGGCATGCCAAAGTTAGAGTTGCAACATCAACACATCTTTAATCGAAGATGACAATTTATCCATTAGAAAGTATTTTCACACTCTATTGGTAAAACAATGGTGAGGTCAGGAGTAAGACCTGAATAAAGTTGGAGGAATGAAATGTAGATGACAAGGATGATCAGCCAGGAAGGAAAAGGTAGAAAAAGGTTGAATCCAAGTAAAAAGGGCATCAGGACGAATAAAGAGAATACTGTATTTCATCAACTCAAAGATGGCAATATCATCCCACCTTAACATCTGTGTAATTGGAAGCTGAAGACAGGCTAGGATTTTGTAGGTTTGTCCAAGTGGTCACAGCACCTAACTATGGCAAAGAGGGCTGACCAGGCCAGAGTGGCAAATATGTTTATTTCACCTGTCAACTCTGGTCAACAGATAGAGGCTGCCTGGATCATAGTGTTGAGAAGAATTCTGAGGCTGTGTCTTAGTGAAGAGTGTTGGTTCCATGAAGAAAAAGGCTGTGATTGATGAGTGATGTCTGCCTGAGAAGAAGAAATATTTACAGGATCACCATGAATTTGCCATCCCTAGCCCAGGCTGTCCAGATTAAGTGGGACAACTTTAGGTAGATAATTCTCCCCAGAGGTAAAGAATTTGATTGCCTCAGTCTGAAACTCTTGCTATGTAATCTACTCATAGAATTACTAAGCATGAATTTCAAAAGAGGGGATTGTCAGCTGACCAAGAAATTCTACTCTGAAGATAAACGGACAACTTTTTCTCGCATTTTTACTCTCTCCATTATATAGACTATGAAGATGCCTTGAGAAGTTCTAAGAGGAGAAAAATGTTAGTCATTCCTATACAGTAGCTAGGGAGAAGGTTTTATAAATCGGCTAGAATATATGGGTGGAAGCGTGTGTAAGTTCTTTGTCCAAGCCCTAGAAAGTCCATTAAGTGAAAATGAAAACAAAGTTAGGTAATAAACCTTAAAGAAGGATTGTTTTTACATCAGTAGTAGCCTTATTAGAATACACATCAATTTTAATTTTGCTTCAGTTAGAAAAGGCAAAAGCCCTTGTCTCATATATGCCTAGTGGGGTATAAGACCACTCCTCATCAGCAATTGTCAAATCATTTGTTTAAATACCGTTTCTCCACATTCAACTCCCATCTTCCTGCATAAGAATAACGTTTCCGGGCTTCCCTGGTGGCGCAGTGGTTGAGAGTCCGCCTGCCAATACAGGGGACACGGGTTCGTGCCCCGGTCTGGGAAGATCCCACATGCCGCAGGGCAGCTGGGCCTGT
The DNA here is from genome assembly GCF_003676395.1 of Aethalodelphis obliquidens. Lineage (NCBI taxonomy): Eukaryota > Metazoa > Chordata > Mammalia > Artiodactyla > Delphinidae > Aethalodelphis > Aethalodelphis obliquidens. The sequence goes on from NW_020837962.1 coordinate 21,353,597, forward strand.
GAGCCACGGCCGCTGAGCCTGTGCGTCCAGAGCCTGTGCTCCGCAGCGGGAGAGGCCACAACAGTGAGAGGCCCGCGTACCGCAAAAAAAAAAAAAAAAAAAAAAAAAGAATAATGTTTCCTGAGGGTAGAATTTAGTGATATATGTCCCTAAGAGAGCCACGGAGCCCCTGGAACTCATTAATCCCCCCACCTTTTGTGAGATGCAGGCCTGAAATGGTTGGAGTTCACTTTAAACCGGACTGAATTTCAAAGCAAAGGGCTCTGAGGTGGCAAACAGCTCATTAATTCAGAGTGTAATTCAGTGGCAGAAGAATTGTTTTAAACGCACAATCTAAAACTATTTAAATTCACATTATAATTATAAACAAAAAGTATGCACTTCAAATTTTAAATCTGGATATGTAATCTACCGATAAAACTAATGAACAGAAATTTTAAAAAAGAGGGGACTGTCATCTTACCAAGAAATGCTAATCAACCTGCTTTTTGAAGTGTGCCTCATTTGCATCACAAGCATTATTATGAAAATTCAACATTATGCTTCTGTATATTGCATTGTACTGCTCTGCTGAACATCAAAAAAAGCAGGCAACACTTCCTCAAAGTGAATAAAAATGTAATAAAAAATCATGATCAAAGATAACTTCAATTCTCTGTTAATTTTACCTAATTCCACTCCTGGGATAAGAAGTCCTATTCATACGTTTTCTTTCCTGTAACAAATTCTCCAGCAACCTTATGGTCCCTAAATATATTCCCAAATGTAATGCATGCATAAATAAACATGAATCAAATTTGCATAGCCTCTACCATAAATATGGCAGCACGTTCATAAACTCATTAGAGTTCACTGTGAGGAAAACTCATTACACTCCCATTAGAACATGGCAATTAAGTTTTTAAAATTAATGTTACAGAAGTAGTTTTACTCTTTTTTAAAAAGTAACCAATAACAAATGATTCACCAGTGCTTTCTTTGTATATTTCTTTTGTCTAAAAATTAAAAAATAATTTTGCTTTCAGCATTGTGCATGGTGAAAAATTATAAATAGATATTGTCTAATGCACCTGGGATTATATACCAGTTTCTTTATTTTCTATAAATTTAAAGCATTATTTTCCTAAAAAACTGAGATAAGAAAATCAAGCATGGAAAGTTTTAATTATCGTTGTTAATTATTTTAGCTGAAGAATGTGCCAAATGGTAATAAACACCTTATAAACTGAAATTAAATTTAATTAAAAATTTAAACGCTGAAAAATTACATGTTGAAAGGTGATGTGCAATTTTTTTCCCCAGAAAGTGTAAAGTATATACACTAAGACAATAGGTACTTAGTATTTTTAAAAAGTTAACATTTAAAGCCATTTTTTCCATAAGTTGATTTTATCCACAAAACTTTTGTATATTTGTAATTAGAAGTCTAACGATATTACATTATATTTTGACTACATCAAAAATATTTTGCGGCACTTCCTAGTTGAAATAAATATCAGCCATAGACCACTTACATGTATGAAGAGAAAAAAAAAAAACAAGTGTAAGAGCAAGGCTTAGACTGAGAAAAACAAAAACTGTTTCAGTAATAACGATTGCTGTGAAATTCTCAGGTCCTCAGTCAGTTACTGGGTGACAAGTGTCTATGTTATTATCATTCCTGAAAAAGGCCATTTGAGGGGAAGGAGCATTTAATAGCCCAAAAGTCAACCAGATCTTACTGATCATGACTCATTTCTATAGCAAACCTCTATTACTTCTCTGACAGATCAAATTAAATTCTGCTTGGGGAAGGGATGGGACACTCCTCTTGGTTGAAGCAATGCTGTAATTTTTATTCCTGCTGAGTAAATAGCCTCAAGTCAAACTACTTGCCCTGACTAATGATCAAACATATCCAAGAATTCTGTACAAGAAATGCATTCGTCTCTCCTTTGAAGTGCATTGCTGGGAGAGTAATTGGGTTTGCTCGAGATTTTCCTTAGAACTGCAAAATAAATTTCTTGGCTAAGCATATAATCAAGCTACCGATTTTCTTTTTTTATTAAATATCTTCTTGTAAGAGGGTGGACACTGAATAAACATGTGCCTCAAAGGAATGTCAGAATGATACACTACTGTCTCTTTGCTGACAGGAAAATTCTCAGCAGTGTTAAGTTAAAAAATTCCATCAGAAGAAACATTTCATTCAGTCATATAATCCCCTCTAGAAATACAAATGTACCTCCTATATATTAATAACATTATAACTAGGCAGTCAGGAATATACAAAGATGAATATGACATAGAAACTGTCCTAAAAGAACTTATGAACTAGCAGGATAGGTATTATAGAAATATTTTTTTTTAAACTATACAAGAATAATCATCAAGTCAGGATGCGATAAGGCTATCTTAAGAATGCCACAAAATAAATGCCACAGGGCATCTGATGAGAAAGAGTTTACTTTTGGTGAAGATGGTTAACAGAGGCAGTTTGATGGTCATTACTATTATGTGAGCTAGGTATGCAAGAATGGATAGGATTTCAACAGGTAGGTGGTGGCTGGGGAGGCTTTTTAGGCCAGGGACAAAGGCAGCGAGGTAGGCGCTGTCTAGGAATGGAGAATAGTTCAAAATGACCGAAATACTAGAGAGAGAAGATAGAAGGTAAGTTTAAGGAGACAGACATAGCCAGAACACGCAGAACTTGAATGCAGACATCATTCATGGGGAGTGCACTGGGAGCTTCGGAAGTCCCTTCTTCTTCTGTTGATATTCCAGAAGAAGATATCCAACTGTCCTTTTGACAGTTAGTTGTCTTGGGCTGACTTTAAACACAGTAATCATAAGGACAGGTTTGCCTGGGAATGTCTGTTAATACTTCTCTTCTTGAGAAAAAGGTGTATCCCTTTTGTCTGGACGTATACACATTTAGACTAAAGTGGAAAAAAAAAAAAAAAAGGAAACAGGATCTAGTCAGGGCAGTTAGTGTCCTGAGGAGCTGTCCTTCAATCAACCTTTCTGAGCCAGACCTTTGCCTCCCATACAACTGAGATTTTGGAGAAAAATACATTATACTACCACGAAGAGAGTATGGAATATCGAGAGCCTCAGACCATGGCAGGAGTGCCATTTTTAGCTCCCAGTGCCAGAACAACTCATAATCAAAGTGAGTGAACCATGAAGAAGAAAGCTAGGATGGTCTCAGAATTAGCACTGTGGTCTCCATGCAGTGGAGGAAGTATAAGAGGTAAAGTGAATGCCCGGGGGTGGGATAGCTTCGTGATGTGGCAGTGGTGGCCTTGGTAGTACCTGTAGCCCTACATAATCATGGAGTGCCTGGGGTTTGAAGACTGCGTGCGGCTGAAAGCATCGAAACATAGTGCTATAGGTTACGACCGACAGAAAGACAACTACCAGGGAGAATGGGAGAGAATATGTACAGACCAGACTACGCATAAAGAGTCCAGTAAAGGAGTTAACGAGAATGAGAAAACAAGAGCCAGCCCAGGCTAAACAGAAGAACCTGATTGGTAGCTCCTTTGAAATATTCCGAAGAGAACAAAAAGAGTCAGAAAGAAAAGAGGTGAAACATGGCTAGACCATATTTACCAACTGCCTTTGTCTCAAGGATATGCTAAGCAAATCTAAACACCTGTAGCAGACTTAAAGAGTGTGTCTAGATTAGTTCTGGGTCTACCAACAGGACAGATTTAATACACCTGCCTTGCCCAAACTGTGGAAAAGGAGAAAGGAAAGAAAGAAGTTACATCAATGATCTACAATGTGTGTGTGTGTGCGTGTATTCTTTTAGTAAAATGTATTTTGAGCATACCCTAATATATGTATATTTATTCATCAATTATATCTATGTACTAATACATTGGTAAATTATATATGTTATGAAATATACACAGACATACAAATTTAGAAGGATGAGAAAAATAAATTTAAAGAGAAGTTCTAATATTTCCTTTAGAGGCCAATAAGTTAGGCAATTGCTTTCTCTCCTAACCATAAGGCAACGAGCTTCGATTTTTATATTCTGTAGGCAGTAAAAAAACAAGGAAAGTTTAGAACATGATATGAGATGATCAGATCGTTGTTTTAGGAGAATTTAGCAAGGAGATCAGAGTTGGGATGGTAAAAGGGGAGCTAAGACTGGTAGACCAGAAGCCAGAGATAAGGCCACATTGACAGTCATGGTATGAAATGATAAAGGCCTGGATTTATGTGTCGATGGTACAAATGGAGAGAGGTGGGCACACACACTCTGGCCATTGAATTTTACAGGAAACAACCACACAGTTGTACCAAACTACCGGCCCTCTGATGACTGCCCACCAGCAGCATTTTAAACAGCCAAGGCCTCCAAGTCACTGTCAATTCGGGGGACATGCTCACAGATCACTTCAAGAGACTAGAGCAAAACTTACTTAGGGACCAATTCTGAGTCCCATCAGGCCATGATAAACATTATTTTATGGGAAGTGGGAAACCTCAAGTGACCCAGTCCATGTAATTCACATGTGTGTGTCAACTGGAGATGGGCCGACAGCCATTACAAGATCATATTGCTTTGTCTTACATGCTGGCATTCCAGAGGCAATGTAATTTAAGACGCAAGCTGGTTTTCGAATGTCTACAAAGTACTCAGCTTAAATCAAATTCTTACGTGCTATCTCTCATTCCATCAGACTCCTGTTTTAAAGTATTAGGAAGCCAAAAGGAGTTTAAAATCACAACGGGAAATGCAAATCAATCTACAACAAATCATTTAACAGGTACCCTGGAAGAGAATTTTATTGCTACTGCCATTAACAATTTGCTTATCACTGACACTATCCTCTTTATGGATAATAGGTGGTTACCCCCCTCACAACTTAGGGTGACATAGAGGAAAAAGTAGCCCAAACAATCCCCACATCACTTCAGGAAAAATGCATTGAAATGACTAACTTTTCCCAAGGTCATCAGGCCAAGGGATGGGTTCTTCAGTTTCAAGATAGCTTACCTCCTGACCCACAGCATATGGTTTCTATTACTGCTAGACCATGACCACAGAGACATTTCAAATCCCTGTGAAAAATGTGATTCTACGTCTCCTGCTCAGTTGTATGTCATAGAGGACAGTTGAAGTTCTGGCAGATGAGGGGGAGGGGAAAGGGCAGCAGTGGGATATAATCCATGCCATACCTTTACATGATATGACTAGGTTTGTAATAGAAACCTTCTCACTTCTGGTTCCTCTCTTTTATCTTACAAACCACTTAGTGCTCACAGTGAACACCCTTCAGTGTATCATGTTTAAGCTCTCCAAAGATGTGAAACATCTTTATCAAGGGTGACAGCTCTGCCACTCACTAATTTGCTTTTCAAATTCTTTTTTTCAGGGATATAAAAGTAAATTTATGCTATTTAATCTGCAGTAACACAGCAAACAATATTCTGTCTGTGATGATTAAACAATGTTTCTGAAATTATGTTGAATAGATATTTACTTGTAGGTGTTACAGTTGCCTCAGAACATTAATGAGGACAAGAATTAGTCAACTAATACAAGATATTCCACAAGGCACCCTTAATCCATTCAGATAAATCAGGCTTTCAATATGAACATAATAATGTTCTGCCTTATTAGATTTCACAAATGATGTTTCCTCAGTTTTTAATATAACATAAAATGTAGAACTGTTGTCTGGTCTTGTAAAATAATTTTATACATTTAATTATGAGTTTCTAGCATACCCTAATTTTATAGTAGCTGATTTACAACATCTCTCTGGGCACGGCATTTAATGGTTCCTGACAAAAGAGATGGGCAAGAGATTACACACACACACACACACACACACACACACACAAATATTTACACAAATATGAGCAAATAACTCAAACAAGATATTTGCTTTACAGTGAAATCCCACCAAGTAGGAAAAAAAAAGTTTTGAGCCATTTTCCTAATTTTACCTTTATTAATTATTTTTGTCCCACGGTATTAACTTAGCGCTTTTTCAATGTGTCCTTTTCATTTGCTTGCTTGTTTGTTTTGGCTGTGCTCTATAGTCTTTATTTTTCCTTCTGGGGTTAGTTCTTTCTTTGTGATCATTTTGGATAGAATGTTTCATGGAAACAACAAGAACAACACTCTGACAACTTCCCATGGAGCCTGAATGTGTCTAGATGGAACTAATACTTTAGTATATGCAAAACACTAATCAAATTAAATTCCCTGGTTGAGCATGATGTAGGGAAATGCATCGATATGGTGTGTCCTATGTAGAGCAAGAGAAACTGTCATATCAAAAAATGCTAATTAGTGGAAAAAACTGATCCAAATGATTGTTTTATTGAGTTGACTGGTCAATTCCATTAAGAAGTGGTTCCTCTTATTCAGGTACCCTTTTGTAATATTATATCAGACACTTGATCTTGGGAATTATAAAGGCAGGGGTTTTCAATGTAGTTAAGGCCAGTAATTTACAAAGAAATGCAATTACTGATAGGAAACACATTTCCAAGGCTTTGTTACATATCCATTCACACTGCAATTTGTTAAATAACAAGAATACAAAAAACTTGAGCTGCCTTTGTTTTCAAGGAAGGATATACTCAGCTATCATTATCCTCACTGGGGGCTCCTAAGCACATCTGAATTTTTCCATTGCTGTGGCAAGTGTATTTGTTAATTATATAACAATTTCCTGTCTGTTAGACAATCAAAAATGTCCTAATGGTAAGCCTCTGTCTTGATGAAGAAATTCACCCATGGCCTGTTCTGTGGTCCCTGGGAAGACAAAGTTCATTTTGAAAATCTAATTTTATTTTCTAGATATTATGCATATATAATAAACACTTTCCACTTTAGTCTTCAGGAATCAATAATGAATAAAAAGGAAAAATTAATCTACCTTTAATTTACAGACCAATCCATCACACCTTTCTAATTAATCACGATTTCTACTTCCTCTTATCATTTTGAAAAACTTTTATGAACTCTCTGAAGCACACCTGCTTATTTTTTACAATCTATTTTCATTCATTCTTTCATCAAGTATTTCTGGACTATCTAATATTTGTTATCCATCATCCTGTGTACAGACATGATTTTGAAGGAAGAAAATTCTCAGTCCCTATGTATATTTCTGCCAAACTGATTCATTCAACTTGGCATTCTGTTTCATGGTCCATCATCACCAAAAGTTAGGAGATAGCTCTAAAAGTTTGATTTCCTATTAACAACCTTTACAGACCTCTTACCCATAAATTAATCCTTAGGATGCAAGTAGGAGAGGGTTCATGTAGTCAGTTCTGTCTTCTAGAATTTGATTAAATAGTATGGGCAACCTGTGGATGGCATTTATAATTTTATACATTTCAATTATAACCCTTCAGACTCGCTGCCATTTTAAGATTAAAGAATACTGGCTTCGGGGCTTCCCTGGTGGTGCAGTGGTTGAGAGTCCGCCTGCCGATGCAGGGGACATGGGTTCGTGCCCCGGTCCGGGAATATCCCACGTGCCGCGGAGCGGCTGGGCCCGTGAGCCATGGCCGCTGAGCCTGCGCGTCCGGAGCCTGTGGTCCACAACAGGAGAGGCCACAACGGTGAGAGGCCCGCGAACCGCAAAAAAAACAAAAAAAGAATACTGGCTTCATAGATAGTACTCATTCATTTGAGTACTGAAGAGTAATGAACAGTACATAGAGTAATAAGGGGAGAACTCTCTATTAGCCTTGATCTCCTTTGGGGCCTCTGTGTAGATCCCTTTTTGTCTTTACCTTTTTGGAAGTACAACCAGCTGGACCATATCCAGCATCCCTCCCTGAGTTATCCTGAGGATAGCAATGGAGGATATTTCCTGAGGATAGAAATGGAGGAAACTGGGACATTGGGATTTTAAGCAATTTGTGCTACAGGACAGTAATCTCTCAATATGCTTCAATGTAAACTATTCCCAGGCCATAATTTTGGGAAACTCAGCATACACTTCATATTATCAAACTGAAAAGACTCTGATATGCACTGCAGTAACATTTAAATAACCTAACTCTGTTTAACCTACCATTTCCTAAATATTTTGGAGTTGGAAACCTTCAGTCTTTTGTGTGTTTATGGATTTGGGGAGCTTTTTTCTTTGTTTGTTTTTGTTTTTTGGTCTAATAACCATGAGCAATCCACCTTTGGGGGAATTCTGCTATTAATATATTCATTTGAGGATCTAAGTGTGTATAGCAGAAATAGAAATAGAAAAGCCCATGGTAAAATCCTTCATTGTAGGTTGTTATTTGACATATTAACGTTTTCCTGAAGAAGCAATGCAAGGGAAAGGCTACCCAAAAGCATATAGTACTTAGCTCCAAGTAATGCCAAGATCTTATGTGTGATGGGGCCTAGCACAGTGTCTGGCATGTACTAAGAAATAGGTAAAAAAAGATTAAAATAGAATTGAAATGGCCAGTGGCTTCTTCAGTTCCAGTTTCTAAGAGGATGGCACAATGCCCCCTCCTAGAGCAATGGCAGTAAATTACTCTGGTCCAGTATCTAAACAGGATACTTCAGTTGGCTTAGATCTTACTGTCTATCTGCCCAATACAGAATCCTGGATTCACCTTGGATTGGTTGTTAACTCATCTTTCACGTGTTCTTTCATTTATGAGCAGAACTCCTGTTTCAAATGCATGCCTTCCTGTGCCCACCTTATCTTATACCCTGATTCCTGAACCTTTCCACACAGAATGATCTGGAGTTCTAAGGCTCTCTTTTCCCTCATGTGTCCAAAGCCCAAGTAATAAATAAAAAAAGATGGTGGGAGATCCAACAGTACCAAGGAATTGATAGAGTTTAGATAAAATTGTTGTTATAAAGGAGTTTACGCACATACAACAGCAAAACTGAATTCAACAAATCATCTATTTAGTTCTATTTTACCACAGTAAGGGGAGAGTCAGCTTTAACAAATCCATCTCTCTTTGTTAATCATTCACTCACTCAAATAAGCATGTATTCTCACAGACACACAACTAGTCAATGCACGGAGCAGAATCATTAAAGCACATTTAAAATTTGTGCCTCCCGAATGTCTATTACCCTAAATCCACTGAGCTTTAACAATGACTAATACAATCCAGAAGACAGTAGAATAAAGTTATTTCAACCAATGATTCTGGTTGTTAATGAGCAGACATTGTAGTACTAAAGATTCTGCCACTATAAAAATGTCCTAAAATATTTTGAAGTATCTTAAAATGTTTAAATATATACGATAAATACATAGAATGAAGAAACTTAATAACCTATATCTCCAACATACACTTAACTGGTCCCTCATGATTTTAATTCTTCCCTTACACTGAATCTACAGTGATGGGGACCCCTGATATGTACCAATCGGAATCATTTACCCACTACTGTTGTCAAACATCATTTTACGTGATTGAATTGCTTCACGACAAAGCACAATCTGCCCTCCCTCTAAGGGTATGAAAACATTACTCACACTACTCTAGAAGCTGGTCATGCTAAATATTTCCTATCAATATATTTCCTCTTCTAGTATTCTCTCTGAAATTTGATTCTTCCACCTAAAACAAAACAAAACAAAAAAAAAACACCAGTGGCAAGGGTAAAGGTCACAAGTCAGCATTTCTTCTTCAAATATCTCTATTTAGGGCTTCCCTGGTGGTGCATTGGTTGAGAGTGCACCTGCCGATGCAGGGGACACGGGTTCGTGCCCCGGTCCGGGAAGATCTCACATGCCACGGAGCTGCTGGGCCTGTGAGCCATGGTCGCTGAGCCTGCGTGTCCGGAGCCTGTGCTCCGCAACGGGAGAGGCCACAACAGTGAGAGGCCTGCGTACCGCAAAAACAAAACAAAACAAAACAAAACAAAACAAAAATCTCCATTTAAATGCAAATTTTGGCCTTTAACCTAGCCTTTAAACAGTCATTTCATAGAAATGCAAAAAGTAAGAGTAAATTTTGTGTTTTACTGCAGAGTAGCTCCCTAATGTGTTATTTACCTTCATGTATGCTGTATTTATCCTACATTTTTAGAGCTTGATGGATTTCTTTAGGGACAAGTAGTATTTTCTCAGAAAATTCAATTTTAAAAAATTTGAATATGAATAGAATGGTTTACAGCTAACTTTAAGAAAATAGAGCCTCATCATTTTTTATAATTCGAATCACTAGAAGTTGCTACATTTTTTTCATCATAGTATTTTTATTTAGCTTATGCAATTTACAAAGCTATGGCATTCATTAGTGACAAATAACTTGAAGTAGTTTTTATTATTGTTGAAACTAACTTGAATACACTTCTATGAAAATAAAAATGTAAAGCAATAGCATTTTCTACTTGCATTTCAAAATGTAATAACTGAAAACACTGTAAAATACTACTTAATAATGAGGTGACACTTTTGTCCCGGTGACTAACTTAAAGTAAAATTAAAATGATTAAAGTTTTAAAAGAAACAAAAAAGCTATTCAGAAAATATTAAAAGTTTCAAAGCATTAAATTAATAGAACTTCAGAATTATTACCAGAATTAAATTTTTTACAAAGTGAATTGAGATACAGAATCATAAAAACAGATGTGAATGTACTAAACTGTTGCCTTTTCAGTGCCCTGTAAGGCAGTATAAAAGCCATTTTGTACCTCCAGCCGACCCCCTCAGCCTGTCTGTGAGGTGACTTGTTTGCAGCTGTTGGGGGTAGTCTCCTCACACCAAGGCAGTGTTTCTTTCAACTTTTCCTCCTCAGCAATTTCTCTCAAGCCATGGCAGATGTCTTAGCTCCCACACTGGGTGGATTGGAAGTATAAGGGAGTTAATATCCCTCCCCCTAGATACCTTCACAAATGGAATAGAAGTTAGAGAGCATCTTAGAACTGTGCTGTCCAATGGAGTAGTCCCTAGTCAGCCATTATGTGGCTGTTTATATTTAAATTAATTAAAATTAAATAAATTAAAAATCCAATTCTTCAGTCACACTAGTCATATTTCAAATGCTCAATAGTTATATGGGGCTATGATACAGGACAATGTGGACATAGAACACTTCCATCTTCAGAAAGTCCTATTGGACAGTGCTGTTTAGAGGGACACTTCTGTTTAGAGGGAGGCTATGTCTTCTACATTTTTCTTCAGAGGGTCCCCAGCAGGATTGAGCCTCAGTTGCCCTCAGTGGTAACCAGGTCAAGAACATATCCTTTGTTGGGTTTTGTCCTGTTCTCTAACTTACTCCCTATCTCTTCACTTCTACTTCCTGGGATGGTAACCAAATAAACTATTTGCACCCAAATCCTTGTCTCAGGCTCTGCTTTGTGGGGTATGCAAACCAAGAAAGGTAGCATCTCAACGTTTTTGATTCTGCTTTAATTCAAGAATCCCATGTTTAACCAAGATGCAGACAGGAATAAGATAATTATAATAATTAAATTATATGCTTTCATAGTTCCTCCCCTCCATCCCCCTTCACCTGCTTGAGCTTCATGCCTTTACTAATTTTATAACTACCTGGTCTTCATTGACTTGATCAGGCTGAGGAGGGAACAGGACAGTGTCAGAGGCCAACCAGACAGGCCAAAATATTGTATTTTAAAAGGAAGGGTAGCTGAAGAAATAGAGGGATGGAAAGGAGCGAAGTAGAGAGGAGAAGAGAAGAAGAGCAGGTGGCCTTAGGCATGGAACTCTGGAGAGAGAGAGATTTAAATAGGAGGGAGTATTAGGAAGCCTGGATCTACAACTTCTTGTCTGATGCAACTCTCACTACTGCCTTCCAGAAAGACCTTCAGGAAAGATCCACATTAGTTTTCAAGGCTTTCTGGGGTTAGACTTCAACATCTTTCTGTTGTAACACTGGTCTCAAAGGGACCAAGCACAGTCAGGGTGCATCCCCAAGAATAAAACAACCATTCAGTGTGAACCTTACATTTGTACTATAGTACCATGCACTACTTAATGCAAGAAAAACAAAAAAATGAAAACTATGGCAAACACATAACAGCCTGACAGTGTGACATTAACAAAGCATCTTTTCCCAAAATTGTGGGGATTAAAATTATCTTAGATGTTTACACATGTTTAGTTACTGGCAACATACTTGAGGTTTAAAGGGCAACCTGACTTCTGAAATGATTTTCATAAAGTTTAGTATCGTATTAAGTTTATGGCAAACATTACTAAATTTAAGAATTGCCTTAGCAGGTAACTACTAATACTGTTAGTAAGTAGCCCTTGGAACTTTATAAAAACGAAAGTCTGTGAAATTGTCCATCCCTTTACCGTGTAAGAAGCATCCACCAGTGGGCTTTAAGCCGTACTTTGAATATTATTACGGTAGAACTTTCACTTTTTCTCCTTTATTTAAGTTTAAGGTAGACTATGAAATTTACAAATGATAATAATAATGTGACTGAAAATGTAGGTGATTTGCTCATTTGTTTGAAAATCAGTGTATTCCTGCTAAACATGTATTTCTCAACTTTGTTATTCAAAGAGTAAAATAGCTTTCAAAGTTCAAAATACATTATCAATGAAATTGAGACACACTGATAAGACATATACATTAACTTGTACACTCTCCACAGAAATCTCCCACACAGAAATACCAAGTTTCAGTTAATTGCATTTTATCACTTTTTCTTGGGGGGGGAGGTGAGGGGGAGTAGGAGTGTTGGGAAGCGATTTTGCCAAAAAACAAGTCTTATATTACACTGATATTCCAACAGAATATCTGAAAACTTTTCTCTAAACTTTTTTTTTCCCTATAAGTCGGGGATTTTGCCTCCAATCAGTCACATCAATAAAACAGGAAATATTTACCAAAAAAATGGTAAATTCGCCCATTCATGCATACATTCATTCACTCACTCAGGACATCTATTAAGGATGTAATTGTGTCAGGCACTGTGCTAGATGGTAGAAATCTAGAGAAGTTAATTTAACCAACAAATATTTATTGGACACATATTTTTTTTGTTAGGCCTTTGGTAGGTGGTGAGCTAAGAGTGGTCACCAGTTCCTTCCACTGAGGAGACACAAGAGTGGGGAAACCAGGTGAGCAGAGTGAGGTTTCCGGTACTGTAAGATGAAGGCCACCCCAGGGAGGCATGCTCACAACCACCACCCAGAGCAAAACGTGCAGATAAAATAACCAACACCGAGCTTTAACAGTATATATAGAGAAAAACACCTTGCCACTTGGACTAGGTACAGATAATTTTGGTTCAAATTATTTCTAAAGGAATATTTTTAAAGGATAAATGTATTACTTATGAGGGCATCTCTCTAGCCAGCAAAGCAAAGGCAGGTTGACTTCTTGGGCCCACTGGATAAAAGAAATATTTCTATGGAACAGTTACTGATCCTCAAATGCCTGAAGACAAGTTGTTTTCTGATGTAGGTTAAACAAGTCCTTTCCCTGTGGATCTGGCTATGATATGCATATGGTAATTCCCTGCCAGTTAATAATTTGACCCTTATTTCAGTCCACCGTTAACTAAATTATTACATTTGAATGTGGTTTCTCTCAATCTGCACATTGGACATTCTATAAATCAATATCTAGATTGTTCCTTGATTTTTCTAGTGCTATATGAACACACAGACATTTCACTCGGTTTAAGGAAATGAAATACAAATAAAGATTACACTAACATGCTCTTTCTAATAAGTGAAAAACAAACCTGGCATCATATTCAAATTTGGTATTCAAATGCTTTATGTAAGAATCTAATTTTTTTTTAATTTCAATTAAGCAGAAAGATACCATCCTTAAGAAGCTTGCCAATGTTTTATATAACACAAAGCTTAAGCATTAAAGTTAAAAAAAAAAAAAAGGCTCTAAAACCATTGTACAAGTAAAGAACACAGCAAAATATTACCCGATTACCATTCCTAGTGGCCCAGTGATCACAGCATGGCCAATTCAAGTTTCAGTGATGCCTCTTTAAGCCTTAATGAACCGTAGTGCCCTAATGAGAGGTTTCACTGAATCCTGGTCAACCAAGCATGCAATTCACAGAGAAAAGAGAAAACTAGCAACCCACTGCATCTTAAATGGTGATATTTGTATCAACAATGTTTACAGGCCATTTTTTCCTTTGGATTAAAAACAACCAAACAGCTATGGTTCTGTGGGACTCGTATATAAGGGTGTTCATTCAATTTAACGTAAAACTCATTTTATGTCATGGAATATTCTGTGTCAATTCATCAATGTTAAGGATTAACTCAACTGAACTTTTAGGAAAATAATATTTGCATAGTTTTATATAGTCAGAAGTACAATTTTGAAATAGTTCACAAAGAATCAAAGATTTTGTCTATAGAAATTTAATGCTGAGACTAAAAAAAATTATTTTCTGGAAACAAAGATAGTCAGTTCATTCAAAAAACAGTATTGGTTTGTTTCTGACGACTTTCTGGCATCATATAAGTCAAAACCGTATTCGAACTCCACACATTTTCGTTCCCTTTCTAGTGACTTTGGTGAGTGTGGACAGAGTGATGGGTAGAATATGTCCAAAGAGAAAAAGTCAGACTTAAAGGCATTACTGTTTACAGTCTAATGTGGTGCTCCAAGGTCTTCTCCTTTTTGCTTAAGACCCTCAAAAACGACTGTGAGACAACTGGGAGTGGAACTTCACTTGACACCAAGTAACCTGAATACAGTGCTTGTAGGATAAAACTCCACCTCAGTGACGTGCTACTCTTTTGAGCATAGGCATCACTTTTCCCTTTAAAAAACAGTTCTGGACCATCATATGTTAATCATTGTAATTGTGAGCAAAAGGAAGAGAAGGGAGTTGAAAGAGACTCTGTAGACTATGTTTTTATTGTCTAACCATAAAATAGAAAAAAACGACCTGACTTAGAATATGCCAAAGCATACCTAGCATTCCCCAGTAGGAATGTAATGTCTAATGGTTGCCAGCATGATGTAACACAGTATATATTATACCCCATGCACAACCTCACCTTTTAAGTGTCAGATATCATTTCTTTAGGGAGGCCTTTCCTGACTTCCCACATTAGATCAGGTTCAAACTCTCTGTAACTTTTCCTTCATAACACAAGTTCCATCCAGAAGGCACTTGTACAATCATTTATTTCAGATTTGCCTCCACGCACTGCATGGTAAGTTCCAGTAGAGTGACAGGGGTGTCTGTTTCACATCATTGCTGTATCTTGGGCCCAGCACAAAGCCTAGTGAACAGGAAGCACGCAAACGGCTTTGATGGAAGCAATGAAAGACCATGCCATTCAAGTTAGTCCCAAAAGTAAAGTCGGAATCAGGCAACTTCCTACACAGGTGTGTTCTAGAGGGTATTTGAGTAATGTGTTTGAAATTTAAACATTCATAACCTTTCACGTTCTTAAAGAGAAGCTGTGTATTCAGGAATGGTCAAAGAAACATTTATAATCACAATAGCTCAGAATCAACTTAAATTCCAACAGCAGGTAATTAACTAAATAAATTATGGCACACCCTTAAAATGTACCAAAATAGCACAAAATTAGTTGCATGGACTAAGTATACATAAAACACACACAGAAAAACTTTATACATACAGATACATTGGAAAATATAGGTGAAAAATTCTGAAGGGCTATCAACCATTAACAGGACTTATCTTTAGGTTGTGAGACTACACGTCATCTTTATTTTCTTCATTATGCTTCCCTATTTTTCCTAAGCTTTAAAATTGACCAACATTACTTTCATAAAAAATTAAAATTATTAAACTAAAAGGATACCAGGAAGATGGATTATGACAATAACATGGGTAGAGCATAATGATTCTTGCATATAATCCTTTTTTACTTTATGAGACTATGAAGTCTTCTATATTAGATATTATGTAAAAACATTAGTTACATATTTTGAACTACTATTAATACGTATTAAAATCTTATTCAAATGCAAATCAATAAGTAGGCTTGTGAAATTAAATGTCTAACCTCCAACACTTTAATAAAGATAACAGTTTTGGAGAGGGACCGCAGCAAGGAGTATGTCTGGCAACTTTTTATTTTGGCAAGGGAAATGTGCAAATATAAAAATAAGATGAATTCAAGAATTATTACATTACCTATAGCACAAGGAACTATATTCAATATCCTGTGATAAACCATAATGGAAAATAATATAAAAAGAGAATGTCTATATGTGTACAACTGAGTCTTTTGCTATACGGCAGAGATTGGCACAAACTTGTAAATCAACTATACTTCAATTAAAAAAAAGAATTATATTATCTGTAAAATACAATCTCTGAAGTCTCTCAACGTGCAAAACCTAGGTCAAAAGAAAATTTAAAACTTCTTTTCTACAACTGAGGTCAAGGGCAAGGGCTTTGGTTTATGACACTGAGGGAATGCTTAAAATCTCAGAGAAGGGCTAATATCTACCTAGAGCTTACTGTGAAGTAAGTCCAGATACCATGCAGAGAAAACGCCCAGGCCAAAGGTGGAATTCCGAGCTGCTTTTATTACTGTTGTTGTTATGCGTGGGGATGGGATAGAAAAAACTAATTTGCACGAATCATCAACATAACTGTTGCAACCTCCTACTTAATGCAGTCTGTATGGAAGGAGACTACCTACTGTGCAGATTGACAAGCAAATCCCAAGGATATCAATAAAGAGTTCAATAAGTCAGTTGATGCCAACTTAATTTTTTAATGTACTTGGAGTAGTCCCCAAGGGCCCCGTGGCTGCCTCAAAGTAGTTCTGTAACAGCAAATGTCACAGCCATCCAAGGATGTGGGGATGCTAATGTAGCATTCTTCATAAAAGAAAACTGGGTTGCTGCTCTGCCTGACATCATAACAAAGCCATGATGGATGTGTACTCCATGTGTTGAATCGATTTTTGTTAAGTCTGAGCTCTCATACTATTTTATCCTAATGTGCCCAAATAAGCAGTGTTGACTCCTTAATTTACTCCTTTTAACGCCAGCAGCTTCCAGGACTCATTAATGTGATGCTGCATTTAGGCTGTCTGCTGAATTTGCTAACCACAAATGTAAGAAATCTGAATTTTTAAAACTGATAACAGGAGACACCTTCAAGATGGCGAAGTAGTACGACGTGGAGACCACCTTCCTCCCCACAAATACATCAGAAATACATCTACATGTGGAAGAACTCCTACAGAACACCTACTGAATGCTGGCAGAAGACCTCAGACTTCCCAACAGATAT
>NW_020837962.1:21370890-21428129 GCF_003676395.1 Aethalodelphis obliquidens
TTTTTTTTTTTTTTTTTTTTTTCCTATTTCTCCTTTCATGAGTGTGTAGGTGTGTGCTGCTTTGTGTGATTTTGTCTGTATAGATTTGCTTTTACCATTTGTCCTAGGTTTCTGTCTGTCCTTTTTTTTTTTTCTTTCTTTTTTAATATAGTTTTTAGCATTTGTTATCATTGGTGGATTTGTTTTGTGGTTTGGATGATCTCTTCTTTCTTTCTCTCTTTTTGATTTTTTCTATTTTTATTACTTTTTTTTATTTTTAATAATTTTTTAAAATTTTCTATTTTAATAACATTATTTCTTTTTATATCATTCCTTTCTTTCTTTCTCCCTTTTCTTCTGAGCCGTGTGGCTGACAGGGTCTCAGTGTTCCAGCCGGGTGTCAGGCCAATGCCTCGGAGGTGGGAGAGCCAAATTCAGCACATTGTTCCACGAGAGATGTCTGAGCTCCACGTAATATCAAACGGTGAAAGCTCTCCCAGAGATCTCCATCTCAATGCTAAGACCCAGCCCCACTCAACAACCAGCAAGCTACAGTGCTGGACACCCTATGCCAAACAATTAGCAAGACAGGAACACGACCTCACCCATTAGCAGAGAGGCTGCCTAAAATCATAATACGGTCACAGGCACCCCAAAACACATCACTGGACACCGTCATGCCCACCAGAAAGACAAGATCCAGCCTCATCCACCAGAACACAGGCACTAGTCCCCTCCACCAGGAAGCCTACACAACCCAAGATCCAACCTTAGCCACTGGAGGCAGACACCAAAAACAACGGGAACTAAGAACCTGCAGCCTGCAAAAAGGACTGAAAACACAGTAAGTTAAGCAAAATGAGAAGACAGAGAAAAACACAGCAGATGAAGGAGCAAGGTAAAAACCCACAAACAAACAAATACAGAGGAAGTAGGCAGTCTACCTGAAAAAGAATTCAGAATAATGATAGTAAGGATGATCCAAAATCTTGGAAATAGAATGAAGAAAATACAAGAAACATTTAACAAGGACCTAGAAGAACTAAAGAGCAAATGAATAATGATGAACAACACAATAAATAAAGTGAAAAATTCTCTAGAAGGAATGAATAGCAAGATAACTGAGGCAGAAGAACGGATAAGTGACCTGGAAGATAAAATAGTGGAAATAACTACTACAGAGCATAATAAAGGAAAAAGAATGAAAAGAACTGAGGACAGTCTGAGAAACCTCTGGAACAACATTAAAGGCACCAACATTCGAATTATATGGGTCCCAGGAGAATAAGAGAAAAACAAAGGGACTGAGAAAATATTTGAAGAGATTATAGTTGAAAATTTCCCTAATATGGGAAAGGAAATAGTCAATCAAGTCCAGGAAGCACAGAGTGCCAGACAGGATAAATCCAAGGAGAAACATGCCAAGACACATATTAATCAAACTATCAAAAATTAAATACAAAAAATATTACAAGCAGCAAGGGAAAAGTAACAAATAACATACAAGGGAATCCCCATAAGGTTAACAGCTGATCTTTCAGCAGAAACTCTGCAAGCCAGAGGAAGGGGAAGACATATTTAAAGTGATGAAAGGGAAACATCTGCAACCAAGATTACTCTAACCAGCAAGGATCTCATTCAGATTCGATGGAGAAATTAAAACCTTTACAGACGAGCAAAAGCTAAGAGAATTCAGCACCACCAAACCAGCTTTACAACAATGCTAAAGGAACTTCTCTAGGCAGGAAACACAAGAGAAGGAAAAAACCTACAATAACAAACACAAAACAATTAAGAAAATGGTAATAGGAACATACATATCGAAAATTACCTTAAATGTAAATGGATTAAATGTTCCAACCAAAAGACATAGACTGGCTGAATGGATACAAAAACAAGACCCGGATATATGCTGTCTAGAAGAGACCCACTTCAGACCTCGGGACACATACAGACTGAAGGTGAGGGGATGGAAAAAGATATTCCATGAAAATGGAAATCAAAAGAAAGCTGAAGTAGCAATTCTCATAACAGACAACAAAGACTTTAAAATAAAGACTATTGCAAGAGACAAAGAAGGACACAACATAATGATCAAGGGATCGATCCAAGAAGAAGATATAACAATTGTAAATATTTATGCACCCAACATAGGGGCACCTCAATACGTAAGGCAAATGCTAACACCCATAAAAGGGGAAATCGACAGTAACACAATCATAGTAGGGGACTTTAACACCCCATTTTCACCAATGGACAGATCATGCAAAATGAAAATAAATAAGGAAACACAAGATTTAAATGATACATTAAACAAGATGAACTTAATTGATATTTATAGGACATTGCATTTAAAAAAAAACAGATTACACTTTCTTCTTAAGTGCTCATGGAACATTCTTCAGGATAGATCATATCTTGGGTCCCAAATCAAGCCTTGGTAAATTTAAGAAAATTGAAATCGTATCAAGTATCTTTTCCAACCACAATGCTATGAGATTAGATATCAATTAAAGGAAACAACATGTAAAAAATACAAACACATGGAGGCTAAACAATACACTACTTAATAAGCAAGAGATCACTGAAGAAATCAAAGAGGAAATCAGAAAATACCTAGACACAAGTGACAATGAAAACACGACAACCCAAAACCTATGGGATGCAGCAAAAGCAGTTCTAAGAAGGAAGTTTATGGCAATACAATCCTACCTCAAGAAACAAGAAATATCTCAAATAAGCAGCCTAACCTTACATCTAAAGCAATTAGAGAAAGAAGAACAAAAAATGCCCAAAGTTAGCAGAACAAAAGAAATCACAAAGATCAGATGAGAAATAAATGAAAAAAGAAATGAGGAAACAATAGCAAAGATCAATAAAACTAAAAGTGGCTCTTTGAGAAGATAAACAAAATTGATAAACCATTAGCCAGATTCATCAAGATAAAAAAGGGAGAAGACTCAAATCAATAGAATTAGAAATGAAAAAGGAGAAGTAACAACTGACACTGCAGAAATACAAAGGATCATGAGAGATTACTAGAAGCAACTATATGCCAATAAAATGGACAACCTGGAAGAAATGGACAAGTTCTTAGAAAAGTACAACCTTCTGAGACTGAACCAGGAGGAAATAGAAAATATAAACAGACCAATCACAAGCAGTGAAATTGAGACTGTGATTAAAAGTATTCCAAAAACAAAAGCCCAGGACCAGATGGCTTCACAGGCAAATTCTATCAAACATTTAGAGAAGAGCTAACACCCATCCTTCTCAAATTCTTCCCAAATACAGCAGAGGGAGCAACACTCCGAAACTCATTTTACGAGGCCACCATCACCTCATACCAAAACCAAAGATGTCACAAAGGAAAAAAAAACTACAGGCCAATATAACTGATGAACATAGATGCAAAAATCCTCAACAAAATACCAGCAAACAGAATCCAACAGCACATTAAGAGGATCATACATCATGATCAAGCGGGGTTTATCCCAGGAATGCAAGGATTCTTCATTATATGCAAATCAATCAATGTGATTCACCATATTAACAAATTGAAGAATAAAAACCATATGATCATCTCAATAGATACAGAAAAAGCTTTCGACAAAATTTAACACACATTTATGGTTAAAAACTCTCCGGAAAGTGGGCCTAGAGGGAATTACCTCAACATAATAAAGGCCATAAACGCCAAACTCACAGCCAACGTCATTCTCAATGGTGAAAAACTGAAACCATCACCTGTAACATCAGGAACAAGACAAGCTTACCCACTCTCACCACTATATTCAACATAGTGTTGGAAGTTTTAGCCACAGCAATCACAGAAGAAAAGGAAATAAAAAGAATCCAAAACGGAAAAGAAGAAGTAAAGCTGTCACTGTTTGCAGATGACACACTATACATAGAGAATCCTAAAGATGCTACCAGAAAACTATTAGAGCTAATCAATGAATTTGGTAAAGTAGCAGGGTACAAAATTTATGCACAGAAATCTCTGGCATTCCTATACACTAATGATGAGAAATCTGAAAGAGAAATTAACGAAATACTCCCATTTACCACTGCAACACAAAGAATAAAATGCCTAGGAATAAACCTACCTAAGGAGACAAAAGACCTGTATGCAGGAAAGTATAAGACACTGATGAAAGAAATTAAAGATGATACCAACAGATGGAGAGATATACCATATTCTTGGACTGGAAGAATCAACGTTGTGAAAATAACTATACTACCCAAAGCAATCTACAGATTCAATGCAATCCCTATCAAATTACTAAAGGCATTTTTTACAGAACTAGTACAAAAAATCTTAAAATTTGTATGGAAACACAAAAGACCCCAAATAGCCAAAGCAGTCTTGAGGGAAAAAAATGGAGCTGGAGGAATCAGACTCCCTGACTTCAGGCTATGCTAAAAAGCTACAGTAATCAAGACAGTATGGTACTGGCACAAAAACAGAAATACAGATCAATGGAACAGGATAGAAAGCCCAGAGATAAACCCACGCACCTATGGTCAACTAATCTATGACAAAAGAGGCAAGGATATACAATGGAGAAAAGACAGTCACTTCAATAAGTGGTGCTGGGAAAACTGGATAGCTACATGTAAAACAATGAAATTAGAACACTCCCTAGCACCATACACAAAAATAAACTCAGAATGGATTAAAGACCTAAATTTAAGGCCAGACACTATAAAACTCTTAGAGGAAAACATAGGCAGAACACTCTATGACATAAATCACAGCAAGATCCTTTTTCACCCACCTCCTAGAGAAATGGAAATAAAAACAAAAATAAACAAATGCGACCTAATTAAATTTAAAAGCTTTTGCACAGCAAAGGAAACACTGACACAACGAAAAGACAACCCTCAGAACGGGAGAGAATATTTGCAAATGACAAAGGATTAATCTCCAAAATTTACAAGCAGCTCGTGCAGCTCAATATCAAAAAAACAAAGAACACAATCCAAAAATGGACAGAAGACCTAAACAGACATTTCTCCAAAGAAGATATACAGATTGCCGACAAACACATGAAAGGATGCTCAACATCACTAATCATTAGAGACATGCAAATCAAAACTACAATGAGGTATCACCTCACACCAGTCTGAATGGCCATCATCAAAAAATCTACAAAGAACAAATGCTGGAGAGGGTGTGGAGAAAAGGGAACCCTCTTGCATTGTTGGTGGGAGTGTACATTGATACAGCCACTATGGAGAACAGTATGGAGGTTCCTTAAAAAACTAAAAATAGAACTACCATACGATCCAGCAATCCCACTAGTGGGCATATACCCTGAGAAAACCATTGCAGCTCTAGGTACAATATCCAGGACATGGAAGCAACCTAAGTGTCCATCGACAGATGAATGGATAAAGAAGATGTGGCACATATATACAATGGAATATTACTCAGCCATAAAAAGAAATGAAATTGAGTCATTTGTAGTGAGTTGGATGGACCTAGAGACTGTCATACAGAGTGAAGTAAGTCAGAAAGAGAAAAACAAATACCATTTGCTAACACATATATATGGAATCTTAAAAGAAAAAAAAAAATTCTGAAGTACCTAGGTGCAGGCAGGAATAAAGGCGCAGACATACAGAATGGACTTGAGGACACAGGAAGGGGGAAGAGTAAGCTGGGACGAAGTGAGAATGGCATGGACTTTTACATACTACCAAATGTAAAATAGCTAGCTAGTGGGAAGCAGCCGCATAGCACAGGGAGATCAGCTCTGTGCTTTGTGACCACCTAGAGGGGTGGGATAGGGAGGGGGGGAGGGAGACACAGAGGGAGGAGATGTGGGGATATATGTATATGTATAGCTGATTCACTTTGTTATACAGCAGAAACTAACACACCACTGTAAAGCAATTATACTCCAATAAAGACGTTAAAAAAAAAACAAAAGAAACCTGATAACACTGCCAGGAAAATTATTTCTTTTAAGACCAATAGGAACTAGTTTATCAGCATTTCAATGAGTCACGACCATAAATACTTAAATCAGTGGGTACAGTGAATTAATTAGGACACTTGGCTTATTAAGAGGGTTGATTGTAGGGACAGGTTACAGATGCAACCTGGAGGTCCTAAACAGTAAAGTCCTTTTGTTTTGCCACCAAAAGAAGTAGTTGCAGAGACATTCATTGGAAATAAATCCAACAAACAGAATGCAATTCAACAGATATACGAACGCTGCCAAAAGCAAAATAGACTATTAGGGTCTGGAGTAATTGGAAATAAACTGTAAATTTTGTAAGAAAAGAAAAGAAAATGAAAGTGAGGAAAAGTATTACTTCAAGTAATACAAACAGTGCTTTAAAACAAATTGAAACTGTACACCAAAATAGAAGATTATTTTAACCAAGGCAAATTCAAAACAAATTTCTGTTAGGGACATTTGTATGATATACAATGATGACGCTAATCCCTTGGGGAGTAATACATGCATCTCTTTGGGAGTATAAGAAATCTATTTCCTTATAAGTCAGTGAGGGGTACTGTGGGTTTGGAGTTGTGTTTCATTTATTTTTTAACTACCGGGTGTTTATTCCTGAGTATTTGATGGTTGTACTTTATGACTCAGGGAACTGAGCTACTGCAGGGTGATATATTCAAAGAATTTCTCTTTCCATCAAGTTCAGTGTTTTACTAGTTTTAAAAGCAGTTATTACTTTTATTGTCTGCAGCAAAACCAAATGCATACTTTACTTTAGTTGCACATCTGTATTGATAATGCTAGGTCACCAGCTCTTCAGTACAAACCCCAAACTGTGACATTATAAAAGCTTGCCTCCTTATTGAAGTTTAGCCCTTGCTTGTAAAAACAAGGTGAAGGTCCAATTAGCAATTCAGAGGAAAACAGGAGGGCAGTCTTTTGTGCATAGGAATCCCCATTCGAAAACCTATAACCTATAATGAGCCCCGTTTAACACATCGAATGCTTTCCTTTCAGACAAGCCCAAATACCAGGTCACTAATGAGCATGAATTTAAAACGTGGAGGCCATGAACAAAACAGGTTATTGTGAAAATTGGCTCATATTAAGAGATTTAAAAGACTTGGCTAGCTCTGTTTGGCCTGACAGGTCTAGCTAATTAATCAAATGCTTTGATAAGTAACTAACTTCTCCCATTTTAAAAGGGAACTCTAATCTGCCAAACTGTGAAGGAAAAGGACAATCTTGATGTTACTTAAAATATAAAGAATGGAATTTCATGGCCATGTGCATTACCCATGCTTATTTTGACAAGGGGGTTCTAGTCAAAGCTGTGATATCTGAAACACACCAATTCAAAAGTATTAGAAAATACCATATTTCTTATTCCTCTGTTACAAGTCTGTATTTCAGGAAAAGAGTACCAACACGGAGGGCTTTCTAGAAAAGACTTTAGAGACTGTTATCACTGGTCAGATTTGCTCAGAAGCAAGAGCTTGCAGTAGGGCAGAGCACAAAGGAACCAGCCTCTTGCCTTAGCCCCACCACCCGTGCTTTCCTTTTACGGCTCTCACTGTGAGACATCTCTGTGGCACAAGGAGCTCTTGGTTAATTAGAATGTCTAGGAGTCTCTTTCTCTTGTCCTCAATTCAAAAAAATGAACAACGTATCAGGTGCCAAGCCTTTTGTTGTGCTCAGAGTAAAAACACACAGGGCAGACATGACAGTTACAAAGGACCAACTGGTTAAGGAGGCAGCTGAGGGATATGGAAAAAGGAAAGACTTTGGAGGCATTCAAAGCAGAGATGGAATACTGGCCCCACTCCTTAGAGCTCTGTGACATCGTACAGGTCAATGAAAACATTTTGAATCTCATTTTTCCTACCTGAAAAATGGGACAAATTATACTTTTTTTGCAGGGCAATTGCATCAATGAGGAGAGTAATTGTCACATGGTAGTGTTACTGAGTCCAAGCTCGCTCTGCTCGCCCCACAACAGGCCAATAAATCGGGAGATGAGGTGTTGAGGCAAGGAATACGACTTTATTCGGAAAGCCGGCAGGCCAGGAAGATGGAGGACTAGGGTCCCCCCCAAAAAATATCTTATGGGGTCTGGATGCCAGTTTCTTTTATAGAATCAGAGAGGGATGTAAAGTAAAAAGGGAGAAGAGAGAGGGAGAGGTGGGGA
This sequence comes from Aethalodelphis obliquidens, assembly GCF_003676395.1. Classification (NCBI taxonomy): domain Eukaryota; kingdom Metazoa; phylum Chordata; class Mammalia; order Artiodactyla; family Delphinidae; genus Aethalodelphis; species Aethalodelphis obliquidens. The sequence continues at coordinate 21,379,027 of NW_020837962.1, forward strand.
GGGAGTAAAGTAAAAAGGGCCATCAGTCTTGCAAAACGTCTCCTGGAATGACCAGCCTCCGGGAGGGGATGTTAATTTCTTCTTTCTTGCAGCCATTCACAGGGGGGTAGCGTTCCCTGAGGCAGACCGTTATGTATGATTATAATAACAAAAGCAACAAAGAGCAAAGGCTAAAGTCAAAGAAACAGATACAATATGGAGTCAAAATTGGCTCTTCCCTGTTACAGTAGTGACTCAATAAATAGTGGCTATTTTTTTCTTCCCTCTTAGAACTTTCTGTGGCAGGCAGAAAGTTTACTTACTTTGGTGACCCCATAAGGAATCACACCTCTTGCTGTTTACACACCCACTTGTAGTCCCTCCCACTTGGACTCTAGCCTTTGTCATGGGACTAGCTTTGGCCAATGGGACATTAACAGAAGCTTCATAAGTGCCTGTACATTGGAACTTTCCCTCTTAGAATGCTCACGCTTAAAATGATCCCTCTTTGAAATCAGCTGCCATTGTGTGAGAAGCCCAACCTGGCCATGTGGAGAGGCCACGGGAGGAGACCTGAGACCCCTGTCATTGGCCAGCACTGACAGCTACGTGTATGAACCATCATGGAAGAGGATCTTCGGTCCCCACAACTGAGCTACCCCGTCCGATGCCAAGTGGAGCAGAGATAAGCCATCCCACTGAGCCTGTCCAAACTGCAAAATTGTGAGCAAATAAGTAGTTGTTGTTGTTTTAAGCCACTAAGTTTTGGGGTGATCTGTTCGTAACAACCAGAACGCTTAGCACCTTTTCATTATCTGCTACTGCTTGCTGACTCCCAAGAATTCTGCATAGTGTTTAAAGAATACAGTCTTCAGTACTCATGACTAGCCTAATATTTTCTGAGGTCTTCAGAATTTTCTAATTGTTCATGAACTCCAGATTGTCTTTGAAGATTGGCTGAATTACTCTGGACCAAATACACAACCCCCTTTTTTCTCTTATAGATGTCCTGAATAAAGGAAGTTGCCAGACAAGAGATTAGTGTATGAACAAATTTTAGATATTCTTTTTGAATTTTATTTTATTATTTTATACAGCAGGTTATTAGTTATCCATTTTATACATATTAGTGTATATATGTAAGCCCAATTTCCCAATGCATCACACCATCCCCACCCCCTACCCCACCACTTTCCCCCCTTGGTGTCCATAAGTTTGTTCTCTACATCAGTGTCTCTATTTCTGCCCTGCAAACCGGTTCATCTGTACCATTTTTCTAGGTTCCACGTATATGCGTTAATATACGATATTTGTTTTTCTCTTTCTGACTTACTTCACTCTGTATGGCAGTCTCTAGGACCATCCACAACTCTACAAATGACCCAATTTTGTTTTGTTGGCTGAGTAATATTCCATTGTATATATGTCCCACATATTCTTTATTCATTCGTCTGTCGATGGGAATTTAGGTTGCTTCCATGACATGGCTATTGTGAACGGTGCTGCAATGAACATTGGGGTGCATGTGACTTTTTGAATTATGGTTTTCTCTGGGTATATGCCCAGTAGTGGGATTGCTGGGTCATATGGTAATATTATTTTTAGTCTTTTAAGGAAACTCCACACTGTTCTCCATAGTGGCTGTATCAATTTACACTCCCACCAACAGTGCAAGAGGGTTTCCTGATCTCCACACCCTCTCCAGCATTTGTTGTTTATAGATTTTCTGATGATGCCCATTCTGACTGGTGTGAGGTGATACCTCATTGTACTTCTGATTTGCATGTCTCTAATGATTAGTGATACTGAGCATCCTTTCATGTGTTTGTTGGCAATCTGTATATCTTCTTTGGAGAAATGTCTATTTAGGTCTTCTGCCCATTTTTGGATTGGGTTGTTTGTTTTTTCACTATTGAGCTGCATGAGCTGTTTATATATTTTGGAGATTAATCCTTTATTCCGTTGATTCATTTGCAAATATTTTCTCCCATTCTGAGGGTTGTCTTTTAGTCTTGTTTCTAGTTTCCTTTGCTTTGCAAAAACTTTTAAGTTTCATTAGCTCCCATTTGTTTATTTTGTTTTTATTTGCATTACTGTAGGAGGTGGATCAAAAAAGATCTTGCATGAGCTGTTTATATGTTTTGGAGATTATTCCTTTGTCCGTTGATTTGTTTGCAAATATTTTCCCCCATTCTGAGGGCTGTCTTTTCGTCTTGCTTGTAGTGTTCTTTGCTTTGTGAAAGCTTTTAAGTTTCATTAGGTCCCGTTTATTTTTGTTTTTATTTCCATTACTCTAGGAGGTGGATCAAACAACATCTTGCTGTGATTTATGTCATGGAGTGTTCTGCCTATGTTTTCCTCTAAGAGTTTTATAGTGTCCAGTCTTACATTTAGGTCTCTAAACCATTTTGAGTTTATTTTTGTGTATGGTGTTAGGGAGTGTTCTAATTTTATTCTTTTACATGTAGCTGTCCAGTTTTCCCAGGACCACATATTGAAGAGACTGTCTTTTCTCCACTGTATACCCTTGTCTCCTTTATCAAAGATAATGTGACCATATGTGCATGGGTTTATCTCTGGGCTTTCTATCCTGTTCCATTGATCTATATTTCTGTTTTTGTGCTAATACCATACTGTCTTGATTACTGTACCTTTGTAGTATAGTCTGAAGTCAGGGAACCTAATTCCTCCAGCTCCGTTTTTCTTTCTCAGGATTGCTTTGGCTATTTGGGTTCTTTTGTGCTACCATACAAATTGTGAAATTTTTGTTCTAGTTCTGTGAAAAATGACATTTGTAGGTTGATAGGGATTACAGTGAATCTGTAGATTGCTTTGGGTAGTATAGTCATTTTCACAATGTTGATTCTCTCGATCTAAGAATGTGGTATATCTCTCAATCTGTTTGTATCATGTTTAATTTCTTTCATCACTGTCTTCTAGTTTTCTGCATACAGGTCTTTTGTCTCCCTAGGTAGGTTTATTCCTAGGTATTTTATTCTTTGTGCTGCAATGGTAAATGGGAGTATTTCTTTCATTTCTCTTTCAGGTTTTTCATCAATAGTGTATATGAATGCAAGAGATTTCTGTGCATTAATTTTGTGTCCTGCAAATTTACCAAATTCATTGATTAGCTCTAGTAGTTTTCCGGTGGCATCTTTAGGATTCTCTATGTATAGTATCCTGTCATCTGCAAACAGTGACAGTTTTACTTCTTCTTTTCCAATTTGTATTCCTTTTATTTCTTTTCTTCTCTGATTGCCATGGCTAGGACTTCCAAAACTATGTTGAATAATAGTGGTGAGAGTGGACATCCTTGTCTTCTTCCTGATCTTAGAGGAAATGCTTTCAGTTTTTCACCATTGAGAATGATGTTTGCTGTGGGTTTGTCATATATGACCTTTACTATGTTGAGGTAGGTTCCCTCTATGCCCACTTTCTGGAGAGGTTTTATCATAAATGGGTGTTGAATTTTGTCAAAAGCTTTTTCTGCATCTACTGAGATGATCACTTTTTTTTTTTTTTTTTGCGGTATGCGGGCCTCTCACTGTCGTGGCCTCTCCCATTGTGGAGCACAGGCTCCGGACGCACAGGCTCATTGGCCATGGCTCACGGGCCTAGCCGCTCCGTGGCACGTAGGATCTTCCCGGACCGGGGCACGAACCCGTGTCCCCTGCATCGGCAGGCGGACTCTCAACCACTGTGCCACCAGGGAAACCCGATCATATGGTTTTTATTCTTCAATTTGTTAGCATGGTGTATCACATTGATTGATTTGCATATATTGAAGAATCCTTGCATCCCTGGGATAAATCCTACTTGATCATGGTGTATGATCCTTTTAATGCATTGTTGGATTCTGTTTGCTAGTATTTTGTTGAGAGTTTTTGCATCTACGTTCATCAGTGATATTGGTCTGTAATTTTCTTTTTTTGTAGTATCTTTGTCTGGCTTTGGTATCAGGGTGATGGTGGCCTCATAGAATTAGTTTGGGAGTGTTCCTTCCTCTGCAATTTTTTGGAAGAGTTTGAGAAGGATGGGTGTTAGCTCCTCTCTAAATGTTTGATAGAATTCACCTGTGAAGCCATCTGGTCCTGGACTTTTGTTTGTTGGTAGATTTCTAATCACAGTTTCAATTTCATTACTTGTGACTGATCTGTTTATCTTTTTTATTTCTTCCTGGCTCAGTCTTGCAAGGTTATACCTTTCTAAGAATAACAAATTTTAGAATTTTTCATATAATTGTTAGAAATTTTTATATAAGTATTTGGCCCTGTATTTTCCAGCTTTTAAAAAGATGAATCCTCATAGTTAGCTGTCAGTATTGCAAGTTCCTTACCAACTTTATTTATATCACTTCTTTTACACTCTGTCAACAAACAATATGAATACTTATATTTTGAATTTGAATACTTTTACTTTGAGCATGTCTCCTAATATTACCATCTAAAAACAGTGACATGGCAAAGATTGCTCTTATCTTCCCAAACATTGTTTCTCCCTTTCCTCCTTAATAAAAACACAAAAACAAATATATTTGGGATGGTAATACACCCAACTAAAATTTTAGAATTCCAAGCTTCCCTTTAAGCAAGGTATAGCCATGTTAGTTTGTTTTGATCAAGAGATCTAAGCAGAAGTGATGTATGGGATTTATAGAAAGACTCGTTATAAAGAAGAGAACAGCTCTTCTGGTACCCTCCTCCCCTTTTCTGGCTTCCTTCCTACTGGGGAGGTTGGCCATCCAGCAGAAATCTTAGAACATGAGGTGACCTTGAGGATGAAAGTCACGTGCTAAGGATACAGAAACCCAGGTCCCTGATGACAGCTGAGCCACCATATCAGCTCTGGACTCCTTAGGTCTGCACTTACTTTACATAAGGATAAGAAAATTAACTTCTACCTTGTTTCAGCCACTATTATTTTAGAATTTGTATTATTTGCAGATAAACTTAATCCTAAGAAATACCAAGTAACCTAAATCTTTCAATATGTGAAAAAAAAAGGTTTAATTTTAGTCTTAAGTTAAAAACATTTAAAAGAAAAAAAAATCCTGAAAAAATTCAACAAGTCATAAATAGTGAGACGTTTGCCACTGGAAAATCAATATACACAATCTAGCATACAGCAAGAATTCGTGCCTTTTTGCTAAAATATGTTTTGCCTATTCAAAGATATATTACAACAATACAACCATAGAACATGGAAAGGCACGAGAAAACCATTTATCACTGTTGAAGTTCTTCAGTGGTTTGGCTGTGCCATTAGTACACTTTGAGAAGATTCAAATAAAGAAGACAAATTCCATATTACAATCTAAGTGAGGTAAGTTGCTTAATTGTCACAAAATGACAGCACAGTTTTTGAAAATTTTAAAGTACATAGATTCTATGTGGTAAAATCTAACTTGGAATTAATTCTTAACTCCACCAAAGACACGGATTGGAGACGAGCACAATGGGTATGTGCGTACCATGGGTGTATGGTAATAATCATCAAAAGCTCTATCAAAGCACATTTTTATTTTTCAAAGGAAAATTGTAATGAGGATCTTAACTTTTTCCAATGATTGAAAAAAGCTTGTTTTATACTGATCTCAAACTTAATGACAGACTGAAATAGAGTTTCACAGTGAAAGACTGTATTTTCAACAAAATATTCAGATGCCTCAATTAGATGAAAATTTTACCTAGGAAACAAAGTCCAATTGTTTTCCTAACAATCATTGAAAATACCAATTGAGAAGAGCTTTCAACTTCCTAGACTCTACAATGCCACAGCTCCTGGTAGCGTCATAAGCCGAGCTAGGGGGTTACCCAAACTGCAGGAAGAATGAGTAAGGGCATATCATGAATGACAGAGTTTATCGTAAGGTAAGAATGTTATGTAAATTAAACCTACCATGTTAGAAAGGCTTAAATACCCTAAAGTTTATTTTAAATGAATATAAAATACAAATATTACTCATAAATAAAATCACTTTATTTTTTGATAACTGAATTTCCCCACTCCATCTGGTGTATGTTTTCTTTAGAGCAGAGGAGATCGGGCACGTTCAGGGTGGTAGGGCTGTAGACCAGTATATGTCTTCTTTAGAGATATTTCCTTAAAACTTAAGGCCACCCTCTGAGGTGATAATCTTTCTGAAACTGCCATCCTTTTCTTTTTTTTTTTTTTTTGGCTGCCCTACGCAGCATGCAGGATCTTCGTTCCCGGAAAAGGGATCGAACCTGTGCCCCCTGCAGTGGAAGCACAGAGCCTTAACCACTGGACCGCCACGAAAGTCCCTGTTATCCATTTTAATTGGAAAGATATCTTAAGAGTTTTAATAGCTAGAATGTTTCCCACTGTTTTTCACCAAAGCTTTAAATTTGTTTACAACTCCGAAAGTAAATCAACTGAGGGTAAGTAATATCACTTTTCCAGTCAATGTCTACTAAGTTGTAAAGGAAAAAGAACTTCTTTTATACAAGAGGATAGAAAATGGGGTTCTAAAAGCACTATGGTATTCATTCCTCCAGCATATGTTTTGATGTGTCATCTTGTTCAAAGATAGGAGATGCAAAATATTGTTTTGTGTATTGATGAATAAACATTTGGATCCTAAACTCAATATTAAATATCTGTTTTAAAGTGTAAAATATATATTTTTAGTAAAAGGCCAAGTCTAAAGCACTTATGGGATGAGACAGTCTTTTATTTATTTATTTTTTTTGAGACAGTCTTTTAAACTCAATATTAAATATCTGTTTTAAAGTGTAAAATAAAAAATATATATTTTTAGTAAAAGGCCAAGTCTAAAGCACTTATGGGATGAGACAGGCTTTACTAGACAGAAGTCCTTGTCAATATAAGTGTCACGTTATGCACAAGGGTGCCAGCGAGCTGGGAAGTGCCAGAGGGGCAGTTGGCCAAACTGACTGACCTGCATGGTAGCTGACAGTGGTCTTCAGGGCTTTCCTTAGACTTATATATGGTCAACCCGAGCACAAAATGGAACCATCTGAATCCAACTGGACCACTCAGCAGCTGCCTTAGTCTGTTAGCCCAGAACCATGCCTTGAGATGGGAACGAGGCTTAAGGAAAACAAAAGAGAGAGAAGGAACCGGGAGAGAGTCCTTAGGGAAATACGCTGTCTGTCACACATGAGAACACTGGCTCTTGACCCTGGCTGCACATCAGAATCGCCTGGGAGCTTTAAAAAATCCAGATGCCCAGGCTGTACCCAAGACCAATTAAATCAGGATTTGGGGGAGACAGGACTCAACATTAGGACTGTTTTGAAAGCTCCCCAGGTGATCCCGGTCATTCTGAGCAAACTCTCCCTGAGCTATTGGCATTTAGGAAAGTCATCAAGAGAACAAGGAAAAGGAGACACATAATTTCCCCTAGTGAAACTGTGTGATTGTGGGTACACAATCTAATTCCTGACTGCCAGATTAAGATATTAACCCAATTATGCTCATTTTATTACATTGAAAAAATGGAGCTATCATTTTAGTTTAATTTGTCCAACTGCTAAAAGAATAACGTATTCCAGTGTCAATATGCCAAACCTAATACATTTCATATGAAAGGCATCTATTTATGAGTTTTAGCAAGATTGGAGAACTGCCAAAGCACATTTTCCAGCAGATCTAGGAGGCTTAGCAGGTAGTAAGCTGAGCTGGCATGTAGGGCCTTGTGTTAATGAAAACGCAAGAACTCTGGTTTTCTAACTATTAGTAACTCGGAACTTAGAGTTAACGGTTCTGGAGGTTTTCCACGCACCTCGTCTGGGCATAATGGAAAACTGACACCTAAGTACTCAAGCATCATGTGAACAGTGTGTAAATGCTGTACAGAGAGACACAGCTGCTCAACCAAATGGAGAACAAAAACACAGCAACACACAATGCACGAGTAAATAAAATCCCTATGAATCAATTCACTCAGGCATAATACCCTAAATCCTCAAAAAAAAAAGCAACAGGAATCCTTTTCCATAGAATACCCAAGGGTAACCGATGTAACAAAGTGGTTAATGACAATACAAGATTAAAATAAACACCAGAAACCGCTATGTCTGGATTCATATTACCTAGATGAGAAGTTAACATATTCTAGAAAAGCTCACTTAATTACACTGGTGATGAATTATCTTTTCTTCGGCTTAGCGGATAGGACTTGGGCCCAACTCTCCTGACCTTGTGAGTAAGTTGAGCCACATGTTCATCTGAAGATAATACAGAAGCTGCATCTTTACGGAAAAAGCTCCTTTTTAAAAAGTAAAGCAAAGAAAAACAAGAGAACAGAAGGAAGATGAATTAATCCTAATCCCACCACCTTCAGATACCAAAACACTTGTATCTGCATTAGCATCTCCTTTTTAGAATGAGAGGGTGGGGTTCCTCCAGATCTTTGGCCAGCAGATAGAAATAAGCTTTCACAGGGGCAAACTTCCTGAAGGCTTTCAGAAGTTGTTTCACTAATGCTCACCCTGCTGCCCAAATCAGAATCCCAGGCAGTCACTGTTCCCCGCCTCCTTCACCGCAAACTCACTCAAGTCTTCCCTTCCTAAATCCTCAATGCCCCTCAGAGAAATCCACTATTCTCCACCCTCACTAGCAGCACTTTGCAGGGATCATCAGAATACCTGGTGCAGCTTCCTTGCCCCCTGGTTTTCACTCCTCTTCAATCCTCCTAACATAGCCAGAGAATCTTTCCAAAATGCAAATCACGATGTAATCTCCTTCAGAAACTTCCCGAGGCGGTTAGGATGGGATGGCGTCATGATTCCACAGCTTGGTTCACAGGGCCACCACCTCCCTGTGTTCCCTGCAGGGCAGGGCTGCTCTGTCTCCACTCTCCACCTTGAACTGAATGTCTCAGCCATATTGTCTTTTCAAAGGTGGAATGAGGCCTCTGGGCCTTCAGACATGCTCTTCCCTGGGCCTGGAACACTTCTCCCCATGCCTCCCTCACCTTCACCTAGTTGTCTTTTAATTGTTTGCTTAAAAGTCACTTTCTCGAGAAAGCTTTTTCTGATCCCTAAAATCGATTAGGACCCCTGGCTCTGGGCTCCCTTAGTACCTATGCATCCCAATTATAACACTCAGGCCTAGTGTGCACGGACTTGTTTAATAGCTTTGTGATCCTTCCTGCAGGCTATAAGAAGCCGTATGAGGGCAGGGGGTTGTCCATCTTATTCACGGTGTTGTGCACAGGGTCTAGCTAAGTGTCTGGTCTATAGTCGATTTCCAAGGTAATATTTTTTTGAACAAATAAATGAAACTTGTATATCCTTTTGTTGTACATTGTCTTCCTTATCAATAACTTTCTTATCAATATCAATATCTTATGGTTTTGCAACCATACCTCAGAATACGAGATGCCCAGGTAAAAATCTTGATGGACTAGATCTGTGATTTTAGACATGTTAATTAAGTTCTCTAAACTTCAGTTTCAATACTATAAAATGAAGACGGTAAACTGCCTTGTAGAACAGTTGTCAAGCTTTTAGAGATAAGGTATGTCTGGTGACACATAACAGGCCTCCCGTAAAATGGGGACCATGACCGTCTCTGCCATCTCCCTGAAGAATTCCCAGGAAGAGCAATGGAAAAACTTTCTAAATACCAATACTATTTTAGACAATCACATACATCTATTCTCATTACTGTAACTGTACCTCCCATTTTGCATTAATAAATACATATCCTTAAATATTATATTTTTTGTTATAGCTTTTTCAGTGTGGATTCATCCAGAAGTTGTGTACTGGCCTTCTTATATGTGCATGTTCCATAGTAGTAGCATTCCTTTAGATAAAACTGTATATTTTGGCATGCAGAGTCCCTATCGTCTCCTCTGAGTGGACCCAGAATATTCTCATGTCAAAAGCTTGAACAATCATCTGAATATCCCAGCCAGAGAACACAGCTACTGAAATCCCCTGATTGGAACAACATATTACTACCCCTCCTTTTCCATACACAAGCCTCTTCAGGGGAATACACAGAGAACCGTGGGCCAAGACAGGGACCCTCAAAGTTAATTAAAGGACCAGAGCCACAGGAATCTGTTCTTGCCTATAGATGGAGCACATATTCAAACTTTTGCGCACCCTGAGGACTTTCCATGGCTCACCCCCTTCTAGGCCCATTACCCTAACTGTGAGTACCTCAAAGGTGGCAATTTGCCATATACTCTTTCCTGGTGTCTGCCTCTATGCCTAGAACAGTGGTCCCTGGCAGGAGAGATTAATAAAGGTGTGTAAAGTAATGAATTAATGAATTCACAGTTGAGAAATTAATGAATACACAGTTGAAAATTTCTTTTCACAGAAGTGAAAAGAAATCTATCTTTTCACAGATTGTGACTAAATAACAGCAGGTGGACATGAGTACACAGAAGGTATGGTAGATACTTTGGGTGGCCTGCCTAGGGCTCCCAGCTGTTTCTGTTTCAGCTCCAACTGTGCTCCAACTGCCTGCCATATCTGCTTCTCTTTGCCTCAGGGCTTTCTCTGAAGCTTCAAAGATAGGCACTACTGTGCCTATTTGCATGGCAGGCCAGACCAGCCAGGAAAAATCACATTTTCAAACCCAGTGGCGTTAAGCCAAAACCTGATGAGAGCTGGTGTATAAATACCCCACTTCCCTCACCCTTTGGGCAGGATAACTCTGAGACAGTATTAAATCATTTCAAAGAATTCTCCTGAATGCATCCCCTTTGCTGTCTTATTTCTCACTCCCCTATCAATAATTTATGAACTTCCCAAATACATGACTTACATCTTGACATGGGGTCTGGTTCTGAGGGAAACCCAAATTAACATTAAAAAAAAGAACATACATGAAGAATACAAAAGCTAACATGTACTCTATCTAAGATAGTCCGAGAAAGTCAGTAAGGTATTTTGCTAGGCTGCCAAAATGTATACTTCCAAATAAAATTTCCATTAACTTCCATGTATTATAATTAACTAAACTGTATACTCTGATACAAGTAACACAACACAGTGTACACATCCTTAACATGCAGTTTCAACATTAGACATGTATGAGCCACAGGAGCAATAAGTATTGCAGAAATAAACTAGTAAATTGGTCATGGGCAATTTATCCTTAATGAGAGCACCAGCTTCCTGCCACAAAATGTTTCTTTAAGCATGATTTCAAATGTGATATCACTCAAAAAAAAGTGCAGTTTCAAAATAAAATGCTCCAATAGTTCTATTTGCTTAGCCACAAGTTTATCAGTTAAGAATCCTACCATTAATTAGCACTCCCACGTCAAGGCTTCAAAGCAAGAAGATGAAAGGAAAAACTATAAATTGGCAGTTTAAAATTAAAAGATTCATGAAAAACTAAGTTGCCTTCGAACGATATTTTGGAAATCATATTGCTAAGTGGTAACCATTCAGTTACACACGTTCTTATAAAATGTCAGTATATATGATTTAAATGTTTAAGAAAAATTTTATTTAGGTGAGTAGTTTTCTTTTTATTCCAAATAACTAGTAGTGCTGTATCTTTCACTTTGTATACTGTAATTATTTATTTATTTTTATTATTTTACACAACTCAAATGCAATTGTGTTTCATCAGAAGATAGATTTGAATGATGGTTTTAAGGCCAGCACCTCATATAATTTAATTCCATTACCCAATTTGTCCAGCTTTTTTGCCTGAATATAGTCAATAATGAAAAACACTTCAATCCTTGCTGAATCTTTGCTGAATCACATCATAATTCTCCATTCCTAACATGAGTACGAAAAAAAGAAATATTCAGATGCATCTTTAAAAATACAGTTTATATACATATAAGTATTATATACACATATAAATGGAAAAAAATGAAAGTGACTCTGTCATAGAAGAAGTGGGTCTTTTAAAAGTTAAAGAAATGTAATATATTTATACAGATGAAAAAATAGAGATATAAAGCAATTTGTAGAATACTAAGGAATACACAAATTTCTAAAAACTTTTGAAGGTTTCAGTAACTTAACTTTTTTACTTAGTACCTTTATAGATCTGGATTCTTGCTTTATATTGGGTATCCTAATTTAGTTCATCCCTAACATATTATGAACTATTGACTTCTTAAGCAACATTTTTTGCTGTTATAAAATCAAAAGGAAAAATGCAGATGTTTGGAAAACAGAAGAGATAAAGGGAGACTGGGACTATGGCTTTTTCTGGGTTCCATATCTGGGAACTTAAGCAGACATCCCCTCTTTCGTCTACATCTTAAATCCCTCACCTATTTATTTTTTCCCCTTTTGATAAATCCTCCTTCTATCCTTTTTCTCCACAAACCTACCATCTTATCTTTCCGTACATTCATTGACAAATTTCTGGAAGGAATAGTAAACCTAGGAGTTTACTGCTCCTTCCATTTTCTGTGCAACGTCTCTTAATGTGGGTTTTAAATCCATAAGAGTTAACACTTTTTATCTGCAAAGGACAGAAGATCAACTCACGTGTTAGAGAGTAAATGAAAACATACTGGCTCCGCAACCAAGAAGTGGAGCAGTCGGTCTGGGTTTAGGCACCATCAGATAAAGACCCTCCAACAAGGTCACCAAGAAATCTATCATTGTCTATTTCTTGGCTCTGTTTTCTTTATTCAGTTGATCACATGGACCAAGAGTGAGTGGAAGGTTGGTGCCCCAAAGAAAAATTGTGATAGGGGCAAACACCCAGTGGTTTATTAAAACTGATTGTTTCAGAAGTCACCAACAATTGGGTGACTCTGTGGTTGCTTCTCTGCCTCTTTTCCTTCTCCTCATACTCACCATTGACATCCAGGACACCACTCAGTTCTTGAACGCCCCCCCCCCATGCCTTATTTCTTTGGCTGATCATTTTAGGTTTGTCTTTGGAGGTCTTCCCTTGACCAAGCTCTTATATACAGATATTACTCTCCATTCAGTCCTTGACTTTCTTCCTTCCTTGAACTCTTGCTGAGCAATCCCACTTCCCCATAGGCTTCTGCTACCATCTCTCTGTGGGAGAGTCTCAAGTATACAAGTCGAGCTGCAAGTTCCCTCCTGTTATGGGCTGAATCGTGTCCCTCCCAAGATTCATGTGTTGAAGCCCTAATTCCTAAGTGGATGGTATTTGGAGATGAGGTCTTTGTGAGGTAATTAGGTTTAGATGAGGTACTGAGGGTGTGGCCCTCATGATGAGATTATTGCCCTTAAGAAGAGACACCAGAGGGCTTGCTTCCTTCTCTCTTCACATGTGAGAACACAAGAAGATGGACATCTGGAGACAGGAAGAAAGCCTGGGGAACTAAATGGGCCGGCACCTTGATCTCGGACTTGCCAGCCTCCCAGTATAGCAATCTGAGTAGACAAAGACACCTCCCAACTCTAAATCTTCACTTCCACTTGCTTGTTGAATGTCTTCCACACAATTGTCATCATAACTATTACCGCAAATTCAAGAGGATCAAAATGGTTGCTATCTTCCCTCAACAGACTATGGCCCACAGACCAAATCTGACCCAAAACTATTTTTGGAAATAAAGCTTATTAGAACCCAACCATGTCCATTCTTTTATGTACAGTTTATTGCTGCTTTAATGCTACAAGAGCAGAGTTAAATGGTTGCAACAAAAACCATATGGCCCGCAAACTTAAAATATTTACTATCTGGACCTTTATTGAAAAGATTTTCTGAACTTTGCCTAGAACAATAATTGTTTTTCTTAGCTATTGATCAGAATCCCATGGGGAGCTTTTAATAATGCCATGCTCTAACCAGTTAAACCACAATCCAGGTCTACCCAGGCATCAGGATTTTTAAAGGCTCCCCGGGTGATCCCAATGTGCAGCTAAGATGAAGATTCACTGCTATAGAAAAAGTTTCTGCTCCTGAATTCCCAATCTTAGGTGTTAGTGTCACCATTCTCTCAGGGCAAAGTTGTTACCGGCTCCTTTTAGCCTGCCTACTCTGACAGCTTAACCCATACATTGTCAGGTTCTACTGTGTTTCGATCAGAAATTTTATTGATTTACTTTATACTCACGGCCTCATCATTTTTCACTCAGCTATTTCAATAACCTCCTGATGAATCTCTTTTTTTGCTCTGGTTAATCCTAGTGATGGTCCTCAGAGTTTTACACTAAAATAAAGGCTTAATCATGCCACTCTCACACCAAAATCGACCTTAACTTTGGACAACTTACTAAACTCTGTTATAAACTGTAATAGTTTTACTTAGATACAATTTTTATAGGTAGATAATGATCTAAATTAGTGATAATTTTGTCTTTCTGTGTGTGTGTACACATGCGTGTGTATAAAGTACGTATTATTACATTGGGTAAAGTATCTGGCATAATGTTGAACAGTAAATTAGCAGGCATGCTGGTCTTGTCTCTGTCTCCTGGCAATACTTCTTATTATTTTCCAGTGCTATTATAAATGTATTCTTTTTTTTTTTTTCTTGTGTCTTTTCAGTGGAATTTTAAGTGAGTTGTACTCTATCTACTATTTTGGTCCATTCTTTTAAGATGATATGTGAGGAAAAAATCAGATCTAAGATATATCTAATAATCACTACTAACATCTCAAATCCATCCACCTCATTTGAAAGTTATCACTAAGAGAAGAATAAGTAAACACATTGAAATCTTAACTGTTCTACTTGAAATAGAGATCTCTCTTTATCGATCAATAATACACCAAGAGGAAAAGTTGAGAATAAATATCATTTGAAACCTGCAGACTCCAGGTTCGATTCATAATGAGAATGACGTAATTAAGTTATCTGTTTCCTGAAACTCTTTCTTGAAAAAAAGATAGAGCGCAAACCATTTGGTATCCTGGAATCAGTAGATTTCCTAATGAAAAATTTTGGAACACTGAACAAGGAAACAATCTCTTGTTTCCCCTACAGCTAAGCTATTCCAGTGTATAGATAATCCCAAATTAAACATATTTACTTAAAATGATCTTTTTCTCAGACCTAGGTAAAAAGCCGGCCTCTGCTGCTCACTATATATACATGAATCTTGGGAAGTCATTTAGTTTCTTTTGAGCCTGGGTGTCCTCATACACAAAAGAGGATCAATCAGTACTATCTGCCCAACTCAACCCCTATGACATTAAGAGGATCAAACAAAATGGTAGATGTGGAGACCTTCTGTGTACTGAAACATGCACTACAAATGTTATGATATTCCTGCTTTAATTATGGCGAAAAGAAATCAACGGAAGCTTGAAATGGGAGAAAGGAAAATGTGGCCTTCAGGAAATCTGGATTGGGACTTGGTTAGGTCTTATCTGGGCAAACAATTTCATCTCAGGGTACTTGCTCTGACCTACCTTCCTGAGAGCATTAAACTCAGATATGGCTTAGTATAAGCTCATATCCTAATAGATATGACGGTTTTAGCAAAGTTGGAAGTACTATAAAACCTGCAGTATCTTTATTATATATTCCCAATAAGGATATTTGTTCTAAAAATAAAATGAATTCTGGTTCTATTCATTGGCAAAGACATTTAAGACAACAGCATTAAAACAAGATTATATTCAAGTAAAACACTCTGGTTTAGAAGGGAGAAATGTAAGAATTAAAATCAAGGAAGGATAAGTTATGGGAATAGTGTCTGATTTAATTCAGGGCTATGTTCATGAACTCAAGAATCAGGGCAGAGCAACATTGCAACTAGTAGCAGAAAAATATGGATGGAAAGGAACATCTGGTTGTGCTAAGAAGAGCCTAGTTATTTGGAAGCAAAAACTACAGCTAAATGACCTACTTTAAGTACAAAAATTAGCCACAAAAGTCAAGTAGAACGTGAAAATGCCAGCTTTTAAGGAAAATGACCAATTCTACATTTGGCACTTTAAACAATGGTTTGAGATAGTTAATCATAAGGTTTATGTGAAATCATGTATGAAAAGAGTTGACAGTATCGTTTTGGCACATTGTAAACACTCAGTAAATTTTATGATGGGAGGTATTGTTAATGTTATCGTTACTGTGAATTTGTGATTGAATGCTACACTATACTAGAAAGGGAACCTTATTCAATGAAAAATAAGACTCCAATTTAGCTATAAATTCAGTAACTGAACAGCACCTCTAAGACTGACATACTGATTTTATATTTGAATTACAAGAGGGAATTTAGATGTTGAGAGATAAATACATGCACGAGCACACACATACACGATTTCAGGAAACAGAAATAGTGATATATTCTGTTACGGCAAATGTTTAATCTATGAAAATGTCAATGTCATTTAGAAACTTAGATATGAAAAACCTATTTATGGAAACATACGTGCAAATTTCTAAATAAAAAAAAATCTTCTTATGATTTTAAGGATTTTTCCCAAAGATTCACTGCTGGTTTTCTTTAAAGTGTACACCTCAGTTATATAATTTGAAATAAGATATCATATGCAGAAACTTGCTCTAGACACAACTTTCCCCAGCAAATTACTCCTCCCTGGGAAATAACGGCATGCAGCTTACATTATTTAAAATACGTTACTCAATGTTTAGGGGGTGTAAGAGCCATAAGGATTCTGCAATATGGATTCTGTCCTGACTACTCCATTGAAACTTCCCTTTTATTTGCCAAATCCCAGGTTATCTTCTCAGGGCACAGCACCTATGATCACACCCATTTTTATGATACTATTCGTTCATTCATCCATACATTCTGTAAATATTCAATGCATGTACTTTCTTTTATGATTCTTCTCAGAGTCCTAAACCTGCTAACTCCCTCTTCTGTGCTCTCTCAGCATCCTTTTCCTACATTTATCATCATACTCATTGTCATGTCGTACAATTATTTCTTCGATTATCTGTCTACTTTAACCAGCACTTCAAGGGCAAGGATGACAACGATTTAGTCATCTTTGTTGCCCCAGCAAATAGACGTGTACCCGGAACATGGTACGTATTCACAGATGTTTGCTGAATGAATGATTATTACAGAAATAAATTTTCCTTTAGAAGATGCTACAGCTCAAAACTCTCCATTCTTTTAGGGCACCCATTTCTCTCTACTGATGGTTTTTATTTACATTACCAAACTTTAATTTTTTAGTGTCTGCCAAAAAATAATTTATTATGCATGCACACACCAGCTAGTAGAATGTTTTATTACCAAGATATAATGTCTGCTAACTCTCCTACATAACTTATTTCTATGGTTATGATGTCGATTTTATTTTGAAAAAAAAAAAAAAATTGCAAGCATTTACAGTTACCAAGCATTGAAAAGCTATAAAGCTGCTAACTCGTTTTCCTCCTCATATGTAGCTTCTGGCTGCTACCAAGGTTAAGAAACGGTAGTGGTGAGATGGCAAAGTCCTCAAATAAAACTTTAGATTATGCCATGTGAAGAAAGGTGTGAAAAAGTGCTGATTTGGAATACACTCTGTGTTGATGCTCTCTTTCTGGGCTCATCTTTTAACCACTCACTTTGTTATTTAAGGTGAGTTTACCCAAAGAGGTGCTGAGACATTGTTGAAGTTGGGGGGTGTGGAAAGAAAGATAAAGGAGGAGATATGTTACAGTCAGACCCAAATGCCATTCTGAATGAACCATTGTCATTTTCATGCTCAGTTCTATCCAATGGCATACTAGATTCCCATGTATTTATTTATTTTTAGGTTAATTCCTCCAACTTTATTTTTCATTTTCAAAAATTTTAAAAATAGCTATTCTGGTTTCTTTGCTTTCTCATATAAATCTTATAATTGGTTTTTCTACATCTACCAAAATTCAGTAGGTATTTGGTTGACCGTGTTGTTCTGTTCTTCTGTGTCCTTGCTGATTTTCTGTCTGATGGGTCTATCAATTACTGTGAGAGGAGTGTCAAAGTCCCTGACTAAAATTGAAGATGTGTCTATTTCTTTTTTCAGTTCTGTTGTTTGGTGCATACACATTTCGGATTATATCTTCTTAGCGAATTGACCCTTTTATCATTATAATATCTCTTTGACACTGGTAATTTTCTTTGTCCTGAAGTCTATCTTGCCTTATATTAATATAACTACTCTGATGTTCTTTGATTAGTGTTTTCATGGTATATTTCTAAAGGAAACTTCAATTTTTTAGAATAGTTTTAGATTTACAGAAAAATGGCAAAGATAATACAGGGCTTGCATATACCTCACACCTAGTTTCTCCTATTAACGTTTTGTATTAGTATGGTACATATATCAGAACTAATAAACCAATATTGATATATTATTAATAACTAAACTCCATACTCTATTCAGATTGCCTTAGTTTTTACCTAATGTGTTTTTTTCTGTTTCAGTATCCCATCTAAGAGACCAAGTTACATTTAGTTGTCTCGTCTCCTTAGACTCCTCTTGGCTATGACAAGTTTCTTGACTGTCCTTGTTTTTGATGACCATGACAGTTTTGAGGAGTGTTGGTCACCTATCTTGTAGAATGTCCCCCACTTGGGATTCGTCTGATGTTTTCCTCAAGATTAGATGGAGGTTATGGGATTTGGGGAGGAAGCCCACAGAGGTAAAGTGTCATTCTCTTCACATACCAGTGGCACATACTATCAACACGACTTATCACTAGTGACGTTGACCTTGATCTCCTGGCTGAGGTGGACTTCAGTCAGCTTTCTCCACTGCATAGTTTTTTTTACTCCCTTTCCATACTATCCTCTTTGACAGTAAGACACTATGTACAGCTCACAGTTAAAAAGTGGGGAGTTTTCCTGCATCTTCTGGGGGCAAAGTACCTACATAAGTTATCTGAAACTCTTCTGTACAGAATACTTTCTATTACCCCTTATTGGATCATTTATTTAGTAGTTTGGATTCATGGATATTTACTTTAGACTTTTATACTTTATACTATAAACCAATACAACATTGTTTGTTTTCTTGGTCAAATTGCTCCAGCTTCAGCAATTGGAAGCTCTTTCATTTGGCTCATGTGCCCCCCTTCTTTTTTTTTTTTTTTTAACATTTTCTTATTGTCTGTTTTAAATATTATTTGTGAATAATACATTGAGAACTGCTTCAAACAATGTTATAATTTTTGCTTTCAAATGTAATTTTCAAAACCCAAGTGAAGAACAATATATTATATTCACCAAATATTAACCCTTTCTACTCCCCTTTTTCACTCCTGACATTTCTTGTTTCCTTCTGTAATCATTCCTCTTCTGTCTGAAGAACTTCCTTTAGAAATTTTCAGATTAGGTCTGCTGACAACAAATTCACTCAGTTTTCCTTCATCTGAGAATGTCTTTATTTCACTTTCATTCCTGCAGGATAGTCTCACTGGATATAGAATTCTGTTAACTTTGTGAAGTTATTTAAACTATCACAGCTTCACTGAATTTTTATAAAGGTTTAGTTAATGTGCATAAAAGTTTTAGCAAGTTGGCTGACAAGAAAGCAAGCACTCAACAGACAGTATGATGATATGAACTGATGATTAATTACTGTTTCCACTAAACTGGCATCTACTGAAAAGATGGCAAGAGCTACCATCTAGTACAGAGGGGAAGCAATACAGCACATGCCTATACTATGTTAAATGAGAGGATCCATTAAGTTATGGACTCTGAGTTTATCTTTTATATGGTCTTTTGCATCTCAAGTATGGTTCTGAAAATTATGTAATTCATATCTTATCATAAAAAGGTTATAAAATAGTATAATCATTCAAGGGACCAATATTTAATGTGAACAGAAGAGAAATTGCTCTTCATTATGGTGACCAGCTGATAGCCCATAGAACTGTCTCTTCCTAATCCTAAATACAAAACCTAGAAAAAAATAGTGTTAAAAAAAGAAAAGAAGTGAAGCTGAAAATGATAACAGAGAGTTAAGCCGTTATCAGCATCTAGGAGGAATTTTCTTTGATTATAAGATTAGTTAAACCAGATTCTAAAGTAAAACCTTGGCCCATACATGCAATGACTGCCTGAATGTAGACAGAAAAACATTTTCCTTAAAGAAATAGAAAGTATCCAATAACAAGTATGGTGGGCAACCATTATTCCCCAGGAGGAGAAATTTTCTTAGGGACAGCTTTGTATATCTTTTTGAGAATCTGATAAAAAGTAATGGATCCTCCCTCCTGAAAAGGCGTATATGCATGCACACAAAATTGGGCTTAAAATTCCAAGGGGTTCCTGAACTCACTGAAGGTCATCTAAAGACTTATAGAGCTTCATAGGTATCAACCTAAGCACTAAGGTTTTCTGTGTAGGAGCCCATTTTTGAGTCACCAGAATTTATTTCCTTACTACTACACATCTTCAGCATTCACACACACACACACACACACACACACACACGCCTGTATACCTCCTCATCTCTCTTGTTACATCTTGTCAGAAACTGCAGCCCTAGAAAAAACTGGAAAGGAAGTTTAGGAAAAATTAGCATGAGCACAATCACTGGTGGCCAGGACAGAGCAGCTTTCCTGATGGTTCATACTAGTGATTGTGCTTTTCATAGACACCATCAGTTCAAAGCATCTGAATGGCGGGCATCTCTGTTCAGCAGAACAGTCTCAGAAGAAAGCCTCTAAAACTCTGGGGTTTTGCCAGGGTTCTCCTCTTCCCCAGGATGCTGGTCCTTTCCCTTAGCACTGCCGGGTTTTCCATGGACCTATGTTACTGCTGTTTCCTGTCTGCACAATTATGAATGAGAAAACCTCTAGATTCCCAGTTTAACATAGGCAGTTTGCATAGAGTGCCCTTGAACCCTGCATTCTATTTGTCTAGATACCGAGAAAATCATCTGCTCAGATCTTCTGCAACTTAAAGGCAGGTAAATGTGCATAACTCCTGGCAAATCTCCTGTGAAAATAGAGTATCTTTTCAAAAATATAATCTAGATGAGGCATAAAAGCAAACAATTATACAATTACATAAAAACAATATCAAAAAATAAAATAATATAAAGAGCCATCTATTCCTAGGGAAAAAAACCTGAAAATAAGTTTCCCCAAATAAATATAATTGATTTTGAATGGTGAGATTTAAAAATGAAAACTCATTGTCAGTCAATTGAATGAAATTTGAGTGAAATGGAAAACCATGTACATATTCTTGTTTTTACTAAATTTTACCATTATAATTTTGTTCTGTGATTTTTTTAAATCTATTGAACATCCAAGCGGCATTATTAATTATAAATGCTTAGACGAACAAATAAAAATAATACTGCCACTACTTACTCTAATAGAAATAATGACAATTATATAACTCAGATTAGAGGCCAGGGTATAACAGTATAAATGTTATAATTTAAAAATCAAAAGGAGGAAGGGAAGAAAGAGAGAGAGAGAGAGAGAGTGTGTGTGTGTGTGTGTGTGTGTGTGTGTGTGTTTATTGAGGAGGGAGAATTTGGTTGGACTGATCAGAGAATCACTGAATAAAAAATTCATGAATTTATCCATATCAGACATGCAAATATATTTAAATCTACATATCCATATCTCTATGTAATGTCTCCTTTGTAAAACTGAGTTAAAATAATTAAAATAGTAAGGTTGAACTAAATCCCCTCTCTTACTGTCTCATTGAATTTCCTGATTTATAAATTATAAGCTACTTTGGGACATAATCCAAGGACTGGTGAATTGGACTTAAAAACAACGAAAATGATATAACTCCAGCAAAAGCACTGGCAAAGGAAAAAAGTACAAATAAGCTGGATACTTTGCTGCTATGAAGATGTTTTATTTTGCTAAATAATTATCTACAAAAACACTAATGTTTACAATTGATGGTATGAAGTGGTAAATATTCATAAATCCCCCTCTAAAAAAGTGCCACTTTGCCTTCTTTGAACATACTGGAGAGGGAAAAAGTCACTTTTCTATTTAAAGAATAGTATTATAGGTAATTTGATCCTGTCATTATTTAACCACTTACCTATCCAAGTAATACTAAGAGTCATATATTAAAATATGCTAACTTCAAATTAGGAAAGAACTAAATATACTAGAAAATATTTCTATGACATTCTCAGCAAAGCTTGACAATTTATTAACAGTCATCTTAACCTAAGCATATAAGAGTTCCAAAAAGCAAGAACAGTTGGGAAAGACTGGGTGATTCATCAATTAGTTCCCTGCTGTGTCCTCTTTTTTGAAATGCCAATAGATTTCACTCTAGGAAACTCTGTATTTTGCTTCAATTCTGTGCTGCTAATAATTAATTCATTTTGCTTACACTGCATCCAGCTTCAAATCATGGTCTCCATTTCTCAGTAATAGATTCTGCCACAGGCAATATGCCGTGGCATAACCTCAATTACAACTTACAAAGGAGAAGACTGCACTTATTTTCTGCTGGAGCCGCTATTTTGTCTTAAATGAAATTGTATATGGGTGATGGGGAGCGCTATTGCAGTGACAGCTAGCGGGCCCACAACCATACCGAGCGTACTCAAAATCCATTTTAACTCAGAGCTAAGAACGAAAGCTCTGTTGACATCAAGCAGCTGGCAAAGGATGACTAATAAACAAATTTTCAATTATAATAGGAAAACCAGTGGTAGATACAACTCTAATATTATCATTAAAAGTGAAAAATTCTAACCAAACAAATCTTTATGCAGATACTAACAAACTATAAAACCAGTTATTTATTTTGAAGACACAAGGTATGTGTGTCTATGTACCTGTAGAAAGAGAGATAAAAATACAGACAGAAACAGAGATACAGAGACAGACACATACAGAGATATTTATTTGTAATTCAAATTTAAAAGGATATCAGATGGGATGATTATTATCTTGTCTCATCATTGTTTACTTTATTAGAGATATAACTATTATACATATTTTTTGATTTTTAAAATACCATTGTTAAAATTTTCATGTATATTAACATTCAGAATGTATAAATAGAGATGAGTCCAAATTAGAAGGTGTAATTATGTATATGCGTGTGTAAATGTGCAAGTACATGGACTAATGGTGTGTGCTAGTGAGAGCAATGGTTTTAATAGCATTTTTTGCTTCTTAATTTCCCTCTGAAATTTTATAGCAGAAGTGGCTATTTAACAATGACTACAAGGTATCTCAGATCTTTAAGTCTTCCTTAAAGTGTTTATTAATGGGAAAATCAATTACTGTACAAATGTCTGTAAGAAGGTTAAAACCATATCCAAGTCTTTTTGATCCAATTTCCACCTCAGAATTCTCCCACCATGAACTAGATTCCTATCTTCTCCGGTCAGAAACACTGCGCACAGCAATAGCGAGTGCTGATATGATTATCTACTAAAAGGAAAGTCAGGGCCATGTTGTCTCAGGCTCCTTCTACAGGAACACCACTCAGTTCAGGGTATGTGACATCATGGTTGATGATGGGCCGAGATGCCCTTGTGAACACTCACAGGCTCTGTAATTTGGTAGAGATGTATATAATTAATTCTGCTTTGTCCCTGATGTTTCTAGAACTTAATTATGTTGAAGTCCTGGAAGTCACTGCTATTGACCCACTGTGTCTTTGGTGCGTGAAACTTAAAAGAGAGGTTGCTAAGATTTCATCTTTTGGAAAGCAAAAGGAAAACAATCAGAAAAAATAGGCCTGGGAGCTGTAAAATGAAAGCTCGGTGATGCCCTGTGTTAACTAATCATCTGTGTTTCTAGTTCTGCCTTTTACTTTCTTTTTTCATTGAATAGTCAAAATGCCCGGTTGGAATGGCTGTGGTTCATCAAGTTCAATCACTTTAATATCATGGATGAGGCCTCAGAAAGGCCAAATGACTTCATCAGGGTCACACAGCTTCTCAGGGGCCAGGACCGGAAGCCAGGTATCCTGGTGTCCAGTCAGGTCATCTGTCCACTCCACACTATGCTGCGCTGACTGCTACTTGCAGCACAAGGAAGTAATGTGTCTTTCATAGAAATCACGTTTTGAGGAACAATAAGAAAAAGGGAGAAAGAAAGGGAGAGAGAAGAGGGCAGAAAAGAGAAGAGAGGAGAAGGAAAGAAAAGGAAAGGGAAAGGAAGAAGAAAAGGAAAAGAAAAAAAGAAAGAAAGAAAAGAAAATATCAGCCCTTCTTTAACAGTACCTGTGTATAGGTAGATCTGGGCCTATACCTGGGTCACATCTAACTCATTGCCAGGTTGACCTGTCAAAATATCATATACCTGAGGGACTGAAGAGCCTCCTGTGAGGAAATCTGTCCGAGGCAAGCATCTATAAACAGCGGTGCACCAAAGGGAATGAGTGGTGGGAGTGGTTTGCCCTAGGCAGGAAGGAGTATACATGTATTTTTTCTTCTGATATTGTTTAGAATCAATAGCACTAGGTGATACTAAAAAGCAGACCAATTTTGTTATAGTTCTAAATACTCTACAGACAAGGCACCCATTATTTTCTGTACCCAGAGTGGACTAATCTCACTGCTCTCACAGTACCCTCTCTGCTCCCTCTACCCACCCTCTCACCCCTGTCCCTGCTCCTGCCCCCTATAAGTGTCTGACATAGTGGGATAAACTCTGGACCCTCCCCTCCAACAGAACCTAAGAGACAGTGGTGAGAGAGGCCAAGTCCCTCTTTGTTTGCCAAAGACTATTGGTAAATGTGGCATCCGAGTATCAGTGGTGCCAGTGGGCCTGCCAGAAACCAGGGCCCAAGAAGACTTGACTCAATCATGCATATTAAAAAGGACCCAAAGCAAGAGAAGAGGGAAGCAGTAGGCAGCACATAGCAGCAGTCTGCACAGTTGACTGCGTTATTGGTGAGCGTATGTGAAATTTCCCCTGGGAACACTAATATGCTTAGTTTTTCTGATGGGAGATTTTTTTAGAAATATGCCTTAGCAGATGGTCAATATACATTATCACTGTAGCTATTACTGTGTGAGTAACTCCTGGTGTGAGGATATGTAAAATAAACAGATTACAGAAAGGGGTCTTTAAAAAAATCCCTTGGGGATAAACATTAATCTTGTAATTTTTAGTAAGTTCATGAATATCCAAAGTCTGCACGAACACTTTGGCTACTAGAGATGTTAAATGGACAAACTGGCCTAAGGATTAAGTCTGTGGGACTAAAGGGACTGAGGCCGTGGGTCATGTTGCATAGACACAGAGCAAGTTCTCAGTGTTAGAGGTCACAGGAAAGGTGACATATCGCAACCATCAGCAATGCTGGCTAACCTATTATAAAGCATGATCTCAACTAATTCTGAAAGAAAAAAACTATCTCAATTGTTGAAAAGTTTTCCACCAGCTTCTTCATTTTTAAATTATTTTAAACAGAGGTGTGATTACATTTCCCCCTTCTATTATTTTGAAGTTAGAATTTCAGAATTAGAAAATCAGGTGCTACAAATTCTCTTTCTATCAACATCAAGTAAAGAGAAAACTCACATGTGTGTTGTCAAGCTAAATTATGGGTGAAACGGAGGACCATAACCATATGCAACCATATGCATTGACCGTGTGGCAGATTTAATTAGTAAAATTAGTCAAACCCACCAGTCAAACTGCCCACATCAAACCAGCACAACCTATGTTTGTTGGCAGAGTATTGCAGTTAAACAGGCTGAGATCATTTCAGTGTAAGACAACCCTGGCTTACTAACTATACCCATGACTATGACTAACCTTCAAATAAAATTATAAAGGTATTTTGGCCTTCAGTGAGAAAGGAATAGACAGGTTTCCTAAAGTGCTCAACAATGCATCCTAAAAGGACTTATTTTAATTAATCTGGAAAATCCTCTAATTGGTTGAATTTCTGGGGGAAATTCCCCAGTGGAACTCTTATATATAAGAAGAGAAGTCCTTCCGGTGACTCTTAAATTGCATTAGGCAACCTAATTTCATCCGATATATTACGTTGGAACAGTTTAGGCTATGCAATACATTGTTTTCAAGGGAAAATCACAGACATAACCTTAGCTAGGCAATGACTTTCACCTATAAAATCTAGGCAAATTAATTCCATCTATCATCCCGCCCTATAACCATCAACAGTTTTAATAAGAACTTCTTAGGCACAAGGGTATTTATTTCCCCTCTTTGTACACTGTTGAAAATACTTGGAAATTGGGGAACACCAATCTGAGTGGTTGGATTCTCTCTTTATGATATAGAATTCCTTTTAGAGTTAACAGAAGTATTTTGGTTCTTTCCTTTACAGGTTTATGAAATTTCCTTGACTTCTTGTGCAAGATGACTAATTTGCCTAAAATGGAACAAGAAAAAAAAAATCTTAAGACTCAGAAATCAAGAAATCATTAGGGTGGCTTCCTCCTAGTTTTCGTTAGTAGGTGCCATTCAGTGACCTCAGCAAAGGTGGTCATGATAGAATGCCTGTCTGAACTGTCAGCTTGACTAAGTACATTTCTAAAGCTTTCCATATTGGCATTTAATCTTTTATTTAGTCACGGAAACATGAAGTCACCATTTTTAAAACTGCCAAGAGAAATTGGGGGAGAAAAGTGTTATCTTTCTTCAGCTCCCAGCAAACCACTGCAAGATAATAGGAAGACAAGAATATTTCTTCCATTAACCCCTTGACCCTGCAAGTTAATGGCTTTTTGCTGCAAATACATCAACAAACAGGGCCCCATGTGAGATTCTAACCTAAGGAGTAAGGTCTCTGCAATTACATGGAATAGTGTCCAGGTGCTCCATTCTGACACCTAATACACTTAATGTAAGCGCCAGGCTACCCAGAAACTGGCCAGGAAGCAAAACAGCCATCTTCTCAGAGTGACTTCTAAGGAAAAACACACAGACACTTAAATTATTATTTTGAACTTAAATACACCAGAAGGGCCGCCACATCCATTTTTTGCCTTAATCTAAAGGTATTATCCTATTGCATAATGAAGGTGACATTTCAATTATCCATGGAGGACTCAAAATCTATGGTAAGATGAAAATGAGTGCCAAAAACTTGGAAACACAATTTTAGAGCAATTTCCTAAAAGAAAACACATTACGATTTGCATAAACTATCCAATTAGTATGTCTTAGCTACAGCTTAAAAGGATGAAAATGACAATAAAAATTACTATCACTTCCTATTACTTTAATACTAAGATTGTGCTGGGATTTCCCAAATTAAAATGTTAATAAGTAAGGGCTTCATCAAGTTGATTTGGGATGCAAGAAAAAAAAATGACTTAATTTCTTCAAAATCAAAATCTCATCAGAAATGCACTTATACAGAGAGGGCAGAGAGCAGAAGCAAGAAGAACCACAATCCTGCAGCCTGTGGAACATAAACCACATTCACAGAAAGATAGACAAGATGAAAAGGCAGATGGCTATGTACCAGATGAAAGAACAAGATAAAACCCCAGAAAAACAACTAAATGAAGTGGAGACAGGCAACCTACCAGTAAAATAATTCAGAATAATGATAGTGAAGATGATGCAGGACCGCGGAAAAGAATGGAGGCAAAGATTGAGAAGATGCAAGAAATGTTTAACAAAGATCTAGAAGAATTAAAGAACAAACAAACAGAGATGAACAATACAATTACTGAAATGAAAACTGCATGAGAAGGAATCAATAGTAGAATAACTGAGACAGAAGAACGGATAAGTGACCTGGAAGACAGAAAGGTGGAATTCACTGCTGCAGAACAGAATAAAGAAAAAAGAATGAAAAGAAATGGAGACAGCCTAAGAGACCTCTGGGACAATATTAAACACAATAACATTCGCATTATAGCAGTCCCAGAAGGAGAAGAGAGAGAAAAAGGATGAGAGAAAATATTTGAAGAGACTATGGTCAAAAACTACATAGGAAAGGAAATAGCCACTCAAGTCCAGGAACTGCAGAGAGTACCATACAGGATAAACCCAAGGAGAAACACACTGAGACACATAGTAATCAAATTGGAAAAAATTAAAGAAAAATAAAAATTATTAAAAGCAGCAAGGGAAAAATGACAAATAACATACAAGGGAACTTCCATAAGGTTAACAGCTGATTTCTCAGAAGAAACTCTACAAGCCAGAAGGGAGTGGAATGATATACTTAAAGTAATGAAAGGGAAGAACCTACAACCAAGATTACTCTACCCAGCAAGGATCTCATTCAGATTCAATGGAGAAATAAAAAGCTTTACAGACAAGCAAAAGCTAAGAGAATTCAGCACTACCTATCCAGCTCTACAACAAATGAAAAAGGAACTTCTCTAAGTGGGAAACACAAGAGAAGGAAACGACCTACAAAAACAAACCCAAAGCAATTAAGAAACTGGTAATAGGAACATACATATTGATAATTACCCTAAATGTGAATGGATTAAATGCTCCAACCAAAAGACACAGGCTTGCTGAATGTATACAAAAACAAGACCCATATATAATGCTGTCTACAAGAGACCCACTTCAGACCTAGGGACACATACAGACTGAAAGTGAGGGGAAGGAAAAAGATATTCCATGCAAATGGAAATCAAAAGAAAGCTGGAGTAGCAATACTCATATCAGATAAAATAGACTTTAAAATAAAGAATGTTACAAGAGACAAGGAAGGACACTACATAATGATCAAGGGATCAATCCATGAAGAAGATATAACAATTATAAATATATATGCACCCAACATAGGAGTACCTCAATACATAAGACAACTGCTAACAGCTATAAAAGAGGAAATCGACAGTAATAGTGGGGAACTTTAACACCTCACCTAACACCAATGGACAGATCATCCAAAATGAAAATAAATAAGGAAACACAAGCTTTAAATGACACAACAGACCAGATAGATTTAATTGATATTTATAGGACATTCCATCCAAAAACAGCAGATTACACTTTCTTCTCAAATGCACATGGAACATTCTCTAGGATAGATCACATCTTGGGTCACAAATCAAGCCTCAGTAAATTTAAGAAAATTGAAATCATATCAAGCATCTTTTCTGACCACAACACTATGAGATTAGAAAGGAATTACAGGGGAAAAAACACAAACACATGGAGGCTAAACAGTATGTTACTAAATAACCAAGAGATCACTGAAGAAATCAAAGAGGAAATCAAACAATACCTAGAGACAAATAAAAATGAAAACACAACGATCCAAAACCTATGGGATGCGGCAAAAACAGTTCTAAGAGGGAAGTTTATAGCTATACAAGCCTACCTCAAGAAACAAGAAAAATCTCAAATAAACAATCTAACCTTACACATAAAGGAACTAGAGAAAGAAGAGCAAACAAAAGCAAAAGTTACCCAAAGGAAAGAAATCATAAAGATCAGAGCAGAAATCAATGAAATACAAACAAAGAAAACAACACCAAAGATCAATAAAACTAAAAGCTGCTTCTTTGAGAAGATAACCAATATTGGTAAACCATTAGCCAGACTCATCAAGAAAATGAGGGAGAGGACTCAAATTAATAAAATTAGAAATGAAAAAGAAGTTACAACAGACACCGAAGAAATACAAAGCATCCTAAGAGACTACTACAAGCAGCTCTATGCCAATACAATGGACAACCTGGAAGAAAGGGACAATTTGTAGAAAGGTATAACGTTCCAAGACTGAACCAGGAAGAAATAGAAAATATGAACAGACCAATCACAAGTAATGAAATTGAAACTGTGATTAAAAATCTTCCAACAGGGCTTCCCTGGTGGCGCAGTGGTTGAGAGTCCGCCTGCCAATACAGGGGACACGGGTTCGTGCCCCGGTCCGGGAAGATCCCACATGCCGCGGAGCGGCTGGGCCCGTGAGCCATGGCCGCTGAGCCTGCGCGTCCGGAGCCTGTTGCACCGCAACGGGAGAGGCCACAACAGTGAGAGGCCCGCGTACCTCAAAAAAAAAAAAAAAAAAAAAAATCTTCCAACAAACAAAAGGCCAGGACCAGATGGCTTCACAGGTGAATTCTATCAAACATTTAAAGAAGAGCTAACACCCATCCTTCTTAAACTCTTCCAAAAAATTGCAGAGGAAGAAATACTCCCATACTCATTCTATGAGGCCACCATCACCCTGATACCAAAACCAGACAAAGATACTACAAAAAAAGAAAATTACAGACCAATATCACTCATGAATATAGATGCAAAAGTCCTCAACAAAATTCTAGCAAACAGAATCCAGCACCACATTAAAAGGATCATGCACCATGACCAAGTGGGATTTAGCCCAGGGATGCAAGGATTCTTCAATATACACAAATCAATGTGATACACCATATTAACAAATTGAAGGAGGAAAAACATATGATCATCTCAATAGATGCAGAAAAAGCTTTTGACAAAATTCAACATCCATTTAGGATAAAACCTCTCCAGAAAGTGGGCATAGAGGGAACCTAACTGAACATAATAAAGGTCATATATGACAAACCCACAGCAAATATCATTCTCAATGGTGAAAAACTGAAAGCATTTCCTCTAAGATCAGGAACAAGACAAGGATGTCCACTCTCACCACTATTATTCAACATAGTTTTGGAAGTCCTAGCCATGGCAATCAGAGAAGAAAAGAAATAAAAGGAATACAAATTGGAAAAGAAGAAGTAAAACTGTCACTGTCTGCAGAAGACATGATACTATACATAGAGAACCCTAAAGATGCCACCAGAAAACTACTAAGAGGTAATCAATGAATTTGGTAAAGTTGCAAGATACAAAATTAATGCACAGAAATCTCTTGCATTCCTATATACTAATGATGAAAAATCTGAAAGAGAAATGAAGGAAACACTCCCATTTACCACTGCAACAAAAAGAATAAAATACCTAGGAATAAACCTACCTAGGGAGAGCAACGACCTGTATGCAGTAAACACTAAGACACTGATGAAAGAAATTAAAGATGATACCAACAGATGGAGAGATATACCATGTTCTTGGACTGGAAGAATAAATATTGTGAAAATGACTGTACTACCCAAAGCAGTGTACAGATTCAATACAATCCCTATCAAATTACCAATGGCATTTTTTACAGAACTAGTAAAAAAAAAATCTTAAAATTTGTATGGAGACACAAAAGACCCCGAATAGCCAAAGCAGTCTTGAGGGAAAGAAATGGAGCTGGAGGAAACAGACTCCCTGACTTCAGACTATACTACAAAGCTACAGTAATCAAGACAATATGGTACTGACCCAAAAACAGAAACATAGATCAATGGAACAAGATACAAAGCCCAGAGATAAACCCATGCACCTATGGTCAATGCATCTATGACAAAGGAGGCAAGGATATACAATGGAGAAAAGACAGTCTCTTCAATAAGTGGTGCTGGGAAAACTGGAGAGGTACATGTAAAAGAACGAAATTAGAACACTCCTTAACACCATACACAAAAATAAACTCAAAATGGATTTGAGACCTAAATGTAAGACCAGGCACTATAAAACTCCTAGAGGAAAACATAGGAAGAACACTCTTTGACAATAAATCACAGCAAAATCTTTTTTGATCCACCTCCTAGAGTAATGGAAATAAAAACAAAAATAAACTAATGGGACGTAATGAAACTTCAAAGCTTTTGCACAACACAGGAAACCATAAACAAGATGAAAAGACAACCCTCAGAATGGGAGAAAATATTTGCAAACAAATCAACGGACAAAGGATTAATCTCCAAAATATATAAACAGCTCATCAAGCTCAATATTAAAAGAACAAACAACCCAATCCAAAAATGGGCAGAAGACCTAAATAGACATTTCTCCAAACAAGACATGCAGATGGCCAAGAAGCACATAAAATGCTGCTCAACATCACTAATTATTTGAGAAATGCAAATCAAAACTACAATGAGGTATCACCTCACACCAGTTAGAATGGGCATCAACAGAAAATCTACAAACAACAAATGCTGGAGGGGGTGTGGAGAAAAGGGAATTCTCTTGCACTGTTGGCGGGAATGTAAATTGATACAGCCACTATGGAGAACAGTATGGAGGTTCCTTAAAAAACTAAAAATAGAATTACCATATGATCCAGCAATCGCACTACTGGGCATATACCCAGAGAAAACCATAATTCAAAAAGGCACATGCACCCCAATGTTCATTGCAGCACTATTTACAATAGCCAGGTCATGGAAGCAACCTAAATGCCTATCAACAGATGAACAGATAAAGAAGATGTGGTAAACATATACAATGGAATATTACTCAGCCATAAAAAGGAACGAAATTGGGTCATTTGTTGAGATGTGGATGGATCTAGCGACTGTCACACACAGTGAAATTAAGTCAGAAAGAGAAAAACAAATATCGTATATTAACGTATATATGTGGAACCTAGAAAAATGGTACAGATGAACTGGTTTGCAGGGAAGAAACTGAGACACAGATGTAGAGAACAAACGTACAGACACCAAGCGGGGAAAGCCACAGGGGGGCGGGGGTGGGGGGGATGAATTTGGCGATTGGGACTGACATGTATACACTGATGTGTATAAAGCTGATAACTAATAAGAACCTGCTGTATAAAAAAATAAATAAAATAAAATTCAAAAATTAAAAAAATAAAGAAATGTACTTATACAAATGAGAATACTTTAAGGGATAAAATAGCATTAAATTATTATATATTTTCATAACTTTTTCCTAATTGTAAAAGTGCCCCTTCTCTAACAGTTTCCTTTAGGTAACTTTCCAAAAGAGGAAATATTATGTTAGAGAACACGTTGAAAGATCTCAATATACTGTTAAATCAAACAGTTCTACTCTAGAAAAGCTGTCCCAATGTGTGTGTTATTACATTCTTGGGTAATAAAAAGTCTGAAAATCATAGTTATTAGAATTATTTAATTCAAACCACCATTAAAAAATTAATTTGGAGTAAAAACTCAGACTTATAAATGTCTCATTATTTCTAAGCTATTAAAAATAAGATTACAGCAATATCATTCCTCATTTATGTTGCTATAACCATACATCAAACTAAAGTAAATAATACTTTAAGAAATGATAGGAGTTATCAGAAAGACAAAGAAGTATATTTACTTTCTAAATTATAAATTGCACTTGGATTAGCATCATCAATTAATATTTATTATACACCATAATATAGTAGGTACCATTGAAATATGACTAGAAGCTACTATGAAACTAATACAACTCTACTCTTAAAGTTTGACTTATAAAATCTAGTAATGAGACAAAAAAGTCACACAGTTGTGTGACTGCCAATCAGGCACGTAACACGAACAATGAATACTCCTTTGGGGAAGAAACTACAGATACAAGTAAATAGTGCTGCAAATTATCAAGATAAATACAAGTTGACTAACTGTAGAATAACTGAAAGCTAAAGAACATGGGGAAAAGATTAAACTTCAGTCAGTGTACTTACAGTACAGTTTCCCCTAAATCTATACCTAAGTCACTGTTTCCAATGACATTTTATGCTTAATTCATTTAAAGTAAATGAAATAATGTTTACAAGTGGGTTTTCCCAGCTGCTAATGCTAGTTATTACAATTATGAACAGTAACAGTAATAAATGCTATAGAACATATCTGAAAATAACTACTTTCCCAATAGAGTCCACTAGTCTGCCATTATTAATTACACATCAATCTAGATATAGTAAGTTAATAAAAAGTCTACCTTAATATCAAAATGTACTGACCTTTATATACAAGGAAGGTCCTATTAACTTAGTAGGATATGAACTTTAAGTTGTTTTTCCAATTCTGGTAATAAAATACACTGAGTCAGCCTCATATATATATATATTTACATCTTTATTGGAGTATAATTGCTTTACGAAGGTGTGTTACTTTCTGCTTTATAACAAAGTGAATCAGTTATACATATACATATGTTCCCATATCTATTCCCTCTTGCGTTTCCCTCCCTCCCACCCTCCCTATCCCACCCCTCTAGGTGGTCACAAAGCACCGAGCTGATCTCCCTGTGCTATGCGGCTGCTTCCCACAAGCTATCTATTTTACGTTTGGTAGTGTATATATGTCCATGCCACTCTCTGGCTTTGTCACAGCTTACCCTTAGCCCTCCCCATATCCTCAAGTCCATTCTCTAGTAGGTCTGTGTCTTTATTCCTGTCTTACCCCTAGGTTCTTCATGACATTTTTTTTTTCTTAAATTCCATATATATGTGTTAGCATACGGTATTTGTCTTTCTCTTTCT
Organism: Aethalodelphis obliquidens; assembly: GCF_003676395.1. NCBI lineage: Eukaryota > Metazoa > Chordata > Mammalia > Artiodactyla > Delphinidae > Aethalodelphis > Aethalodelphis obliquidens. Next base: position 21,413,088 of record NW_020837962.1, read on the forward strand.
GACTTACTTCACTCTGTATGACGGACTCTAGGTCTACCCACCTCATTACAAACGGCTCAATTTCGTTTCTTTTTATGGCTGAGTTATATTCCATTGAGTTTGAGAAAGATGTGTATTAGCTCTTCTCTAAATGTTTGATAAGAATTCGCCTGTGAAGCCATCTGGTCCTAGGCTTTTGTTTGTTGCAAGATTTTTTTATTTTTTATTATTATTATTTTTTTTTTGGCGGTACGCAGGCCTCTCACTGTTGTGGCCTCTCCCGTTGCAGAGCACAGGCTCCAGACACGCAGGCTCAGTGGCCATGGCTCACAGGCCCAGCCGCTCCGCAGCATGTGGGATCTTCCCGGACCGGGGCACGAACCCGTGTCCCCTGCATCGGCAGGCGGGCTCTCAACCACTGTGCTACCAGGGAAGCCCTGTTGCAAGATTTTTAATCGCAGTTTCAATTTCAGTGTTTGTGATTGGTCTGTTCATATTTTCTATGTCTTCCTGATTAAGTTTTGGCAGGTTGTGCTTTTCTAAGAATTTGTCCATTTCTTCCAGGTTGTCCATTTTATTGGCATAGAGTTGCTTGTAGTAATCTCTCATGATCTTTTGTATTTCTGCAGTGTCAGTTGTTACTTCTCCTTTTTCATTTCTAATTCTATTGATTTGAGTCTTCTCTCTTTTTTTATTGATGAGTCTGGCTAATGGTTTATCAATTTTGTTTATCTTCTCTAAGAACAGCTTTTAGTTTTATTGATCTTTACTATCATTTCCTTCAATTCTTTTTCATTTATTTCTGATCTGATTTTTATGATTTCTTTCCTTCTGCTAACTTTGGGGTTTTTTTGTTCTTCTTTCTCTAATTGCTTTAGGTGCAAGGTTAGGTTGTTTATTCAAGATGTTTCCTGTTTCTTAAGGTAGGACTGTATTGCTATAAACTTCCCTCTTAGAACTGCTTTTGCTGCATCCTATAGATTTTGGATTGTCGTGTCTCCATTGTCATTTGTTTCTAGGTATTTTTTTATCTCCTCTTTGATTTCTTCAGTGATCACTTCGTTATTAAGTAGTGTATTGTGTGGCCTCCATGTGTTTGTATTTTTCACAGATTTTTTCCTGTAATTGAGATTTAGTCTCATAGTGTTGTGGTCGGAAAAGATACTTGATACAATTTCAATTTTCTTAAATTTACCAAGGCTTGATTTGGGACCCAAGATATGATCTATCCTGGAGAATGTTTCATGAGCACTTGAGAAAAATGTGTATTCTGTTGTTTTTGGATGGAATGTCCTATAAACATCAATAAGTCCACCTTCTTTAATGTATCATTTAAAGCTTGTGTTTCCTTATTTATTTTCATTTTGGATGATCTGTCCATTGGTGAAAGTGGGGTGTTAAAGTCCCCTAATATTATTATTGTGTTACTGTCGATTTCCCGTTTTATGGCTGTTAGTATTTGCCTTATGTATTGAGGTGCTCCTATGTTGGGTGCATAAATATTTATAATTGTTATATCTTCTTCCTGGATCGATCCCTTGATCATTATGTAGTGTCCTTCTTTGTCTCTTCTAATAGTCGTTATTTTCAAGTCTATTTTGTCTGATATGAGAATTGCTACTCCAGCTTTCTTTTGGCTTCCATTTGCATGGAATATCTTTTTCCATCCCCTTACTTTCAGTCTGTATGTGTCTCTAGGTCTGAAGTGGGTCTCTTGTAGACAGCATATATATGGGTCTTGTTGTTGTATCCATTCAGCCAATCTGTGTCTTTTGGTGGGAGCATTTAGTCCATTAACATTTAAGGTAATTTTCGATATGTATGTTCCTATTCCCATTTTCTTAATTGTTTGGGGTTCATTATTGTAGGTCTTTTTCTTCTCTTGTGCTTCTTGCCTAGAGAAGTTCCTTTAGCATTTGTTGTAAAGCTGGTTTGTTGAAGCTGAACTCTCTCAGCTTTTCCTTGTCTGTAAAGGTTTTAATTTCTCCATCAGATCTGAATGAGATCCTTGCTGGGTAGAGTAATCTTGGTTGCAGGTTTTTCTCCTTCATCACTTTAAATATGTCCTGCCAGTCCCTTCTGGCTTGCAGAGTTTCTGCTGAAAGATCAGCTGTTAACCTTATGGGGATTCCCTTGTGTGTTATTTGTTGTTTTTCTCTTGCTGCTTTTAATATGCTTTCTTTGTATTTAATTTTTGACAGTTTGATTAATATGTGTCTTGGCGTATTTCTCCTTGGATTTATCCTGTATGGGACTGTCTGTGCTTCCTGGGCTTGATTAACTATTTCCTTTACCATATTAGAGAAGTTTTCAACTATAATCTCTTCAAACATCTTCTCAGTCCCCTTCTTTTTCTCTTCTTCTTCTGGAACCCCTAAAATTCGAATGTTGTTGTGTTTAATGTTGTCCCAGAGGTCTCTAAGACTGTTCTGAGTTCTTTTCATTCTTTTCACTTTATTCTTCCCTGCAGTAGTTATTTCCACTATTTTATCTTCCAGGTCACCTATCCGTTCTTCTGCCTCAGTTATTCTGCTATTGATCCCATCTAGAGTATTTTTAATTTCATTTATTGTGCTGTTCATCTTTGCTTGTTTCATCTTTAGTTCTTCCCAGTCCTTGTTAAATGTTTCTTGCATTTTGTCTATTCTATTTCCAAGATTTTGGATCATCTTTAGTATCATTATTCTGAATTCTTTTTCAGGTAGACTGCCTATCTCCTCTTCATTTGTTAGGTCTGGTGGGGTTTTATCTTGCTCCTTCATCTGCTCTGTGTTTTTCTGTCTTCTCATTCTGCTTATCTTACTGTGTTTGGGGTCTCCTTTTTGCAGGCTGCAGGTTCGTAGTTCCCGTTGTTTTTGGTGGCTTTCCCCAGTGGCTAAAGTTGGTTCAGTGGGTTGTGTAGGCTTCCTGGTGGAGGGGACTAGTGCCTGTGTTGTGGTGGATGAGGCTGGATCTTGTTTTTCTGTTGGGCAGCTCCACGTCTGGTGGTGTGTTTTGGGGTGTCTATGGACTTATGATTTTAGGCAGCCTCTCTGCTAATGGGTGGGTTTGTGTTCCTGTCTTGCTAGTTGTTTGGCATAGGGTGTCCAGCACTGTAGCTTGCTGGTCGTTGAGTGAAGCTGGGTGCTGGTGTTGAGATCTCTGGCAAATTCTCACTGTTTGATATTATGTGGAGCTGGGAGGTCTATTGTGGACCAGTGTCCTGAAGTTGGTTCTCCCACCTCAGAGGCACAGCACTGATTCCTGGCTGCAGGACCAAGAGCCTTTCAACCACACAGCTCAGAATAAAAGTGAGAAAAGGGGAAGAAAGAAAGGAAGGAAGGAAGGAAGGAAGGAAGGAAGGAGGGAAGGAGGGAGGGAGGGAGGGAGGGAGGGAGGGATGGATGGATTGAGGGAGGAAGGAAGGAGCGAAGGAGGGAAGGAAGGAAAGAAAGAAAGAAGATAAAGTAAGATAAAATAAAGTTATTAAAATAAAAATAATTATTAAGAAAAAATTGTTTTTTAAAAGAGAAAAAAAAAAAACGGACAGATAGAACCCTAGGACAAATGGTGGAAGCAAAGCTATACAAACAAAATCTCACACAGAAGCATACACTTACACACTCACAAAAAGCGGAAAAGGGGAAAAAATAATAAATCTTGCTCTCAAAGTCTACCTCATCAATTTGGGATGATTCATTGTCTATTCATGTATTCCACAGATGCAGGGTACATCAAGTTGATTGTGGAGCTTTAATCCGCTGCTTCTGAGGCTGCTGGGAGAGATTTCCCTTTCTCTTCTTTGTTCACACAGCTCCCAGGCCTCAGCTTTGGATTTGGCCCCGCCTCTGCGTGTAGGTCGGCGGAGGGCATCTGTTCTTTGCTCAGACGGGACGGGGTTAAAGGAGCAGCTGCTTCGGGGGCTCTGGCTCACTCAGGCCACGGGGAGGCAGGGGCACGGAGTGCGGGGTGAGCCTGTGGTGTCAGAGGCCGGATTGACGTTGCACCAGCCTGAGGCGTGCCGTGCGTTCTGCCGGGGAAGTTGTCCCTGGACCCCGGGACCCTGGCAGTGGCAGGCTGCACAGGCTCTCCGGAAGGGAGGTGTGGAGAGTGACCTGTGCTTGCATACAGGCTTCTTGGTGGCGGCAGCAGCAGCCTTAGCGTCTCATGCCCGTCTCTGGGGTCCGCGCTTTTAGCGGCTCGCGCCCGTCTCTGGAGCTCCTTTGAGCAGCACTCTTAATCCCCTTTCCTCGCGCACCAAGAAACAAAGAGGGAAGAAAAAGTCTCTTGCCTCTTCGGCAGGTCCAGACTTTTCCCGGACTCCCTCCCGGCTAGCCATGGTGCACTAACCCCCTGCAGGATGTGTTCACGCCGCCAACCCCAGTCCTCTCCCCACACTCTGACCGAAGCCCAAGCGGGTGAGCTGTCAAGCCTCTCGAGCTGGTGAGTGCCGGTCGGCGCCGATCCTCTGTTCGGGAATCTCTCCGCTTTGCCCTCCGCACCGCTGTTGCTGTGCTCTCCTCCGCGGCTCCGAAGATTCCCCCCTCCACCACCCGCAGTGTCCGCCGGCGAAGGGGCTTCCTAGTGTGTGGAAACCTTTCCTCCTTCACAGCTCCCTCCCGCTGGTGCCGGTCCCATCCCTATCCTTTTGTCTCTGTTTTTTCTTTTTTCTTTTGCCCTACCCAGGTACATGGGGACTTTCTTGCCTTTTGGGAGGTCTGAGGTCTTCTGCCAACATTCAGTAGGTGTTCTGTAGGAGTTGTTCCACGTGTAGATGTATTTCTGATGTATCTGTGTGGAGGAAGGTGACCTCCGCGTCTTACTCTTCTGCCATCTTCCCCTCTTCTCAGCCTTATATTTTATGCAGTCCTTTCAAGACCATTCAGTCATTCATTCGTTCATTCATCAGCAAATGCCTACTGCATTCTCTTATGCTACTGGCACTGAACAAAAGCAGTTATGATCCAGGTCCTCATAGACTCTGTAGTCTAGAGTTAGAAATAGGTATTAATCAAAACCCTTCATGGCACTTACCATACACATGGATAAAAATCTCTAGTTATGGTAAGTGCTGTGAAGGAACAGTAGCCAGTGCTGCAAGGAGACTGAATCTGGGGGTTGGGGAAGGCTTCCTGAGGAACTGCCGTTTGAGTAGGAATCATAAGCACAAGCAAGCATTAGCTAAGTGAGAAAGAAGGGGGAGGGAGAGGATCCTTAGCAGAGGGGACAGCAGGCACAAAGAAAGAAGGGAAGAAACACAGAGTGTGTGGGGCAGACTGCTACAGAGTGAAATAGGAGAACAAATCATGCAAACTCGGTAGACAGGGATGGTTTGGGTCACTATCCCAAGAAAACTGTCAGACACTGAAGGGTTTAAGCAGAGGAATGACATGGTCAGATCTGGCTTTTGAAAACAGCGTTCTGCTTGCACACTGGAAGGTGTGTTGAAGTAAATGTCTGGAGACCATTTAGAAGGATATTGCAATAGTGCAGGTGAGCGGTGATGATAGTTTGGGCTGGGAAGGTGACAAGACAGTGAATATACACAGAAGTAGATGCAAAAGCAAGATGTTTACAAGGTAAAATGGGCAGGTCATGTTGATGGATTGGACATGGTAGTAAGGAAGAGTGAGGGATCAAGATTTTGGCCTGACATCCTCAATAATACCATGTACTGTGATGAAGAACAAAGCACAAGGAGGAGCCCTAATGGAGGAAAATCGGGAGTTTGCTCTAGACAGCTTGGACCTGAGATGTCTAAGAGAAGACGGCGAGAAAAGCATGGCCTGTACGTAACTTGAGACATAAATTTGTATGGCATCAGCCTGGGGTTTGTTGAGGTAAGGCGACAATAGGATGTCCCTTTAAAAATTAAAGCTGAATTTAGAATAAATAAAAGTTTACAAATGTAGTAAAGCTTTTACACAAAAATGTATATTACAGATAAGGGCATATACCAGGGCTCCCTATAGTGAAGCAAAATTATATCTGTGTGAATGTGAAGGGTATGTTTTTGCACTTCTGAATCAGCATGCCCAGTGTGCAGTAGGATGGCAATGCCTTTCTGCCATCAAAAAGAAAAAAAAAAATTAGTACACAGTTCAGAAAAGACAAACTAAAATAACAGCAAATTCAGCTTGCCCTCCAATAAGGAGGTAATTCAATAACATCCACAGATATTAGATTTTCTGTTATAGAGTATCCCTGAATAAGTAAACGTATTTCACTTTTTAGTTCAAGTAATTTATATGGACATTGAGGATGAAACTTTATTCATATAAAAACATTAACATTCTGAAAATAATCTGGTTATTCAGATGAAACAGCTCTTCGTTTTTCCCCACATTGGTTACTACTCGTTTTCCCAATCCAGTTGCACTAAAACAATTCTTGGTCATCATTTTCAGTGAGCGTCCTACAGAGAAAAAGCCTAAGAGATTAAACAGGAGGATAGCATTCTTGTTATCACACTGGATCAATTTCCAGTTATAGATTCCAATCACAGAAGAGGCAGAAAACCTTTCAGAACCACTTATATCAAACATTATCCCCTAACTGAAAATGTGGTAAGTCAGCAGACAATTCTTCCTCAGACTTGACAAATATTGTGATGATTATTATACCTTCCTAAAAACCTGAATATATAGAGGCTCATAAAACTTCATATAATATGAAACTGTTCATGTCAAGGTCAATGTATACCTCCCTGTGGCCAAATACAATGGACCCTCTCTCTCTCCATCTACTTAGACTTCTCTGCTCCTGGCTTCTGCAAGATACACTTGGCTCCTTGATTCAGGCAACACCGTTCTCTCTTGGATTTCATAAGGCTCAACTCCTCCTTTTCTTACTACCTTCCAGGCTGTCTTCATTTGTTCCTCATTCTATCCCAGTCTTTGAAATGCTAGATGTTCTCTTCACTATGCACAATATCTCCCTACATGACCACATCCAGACACATGACTATACATTCCACATAATGATTTCAAAAACATAAACAAAAACATATAAGCTACTAATTTCTATCACTGGCCTTGATTTCTGCTGTAATTTCCAAAACTGAATATTCAACTGCCCGTTTGATATCTACATTTGAATATCTTGTAGGTGTCTCACACATCCTACGGGTCTAAAATGGGATCTACTTTTGTTCTACTCTTACCAGTATTCATCCCTCTCTGTGCTTCCACCAGATCCATGACATCAATATCCACTCAGTTGTTTAATCCAATTCATAGGAAGTGTTCTTGATCCCTCTCCCCATATGCCTCCCCCCATCACCCCTCATATTCAATTTATCAGCTAGTCCTTCAGGGTCCATCTCCAAAGCATATCTCAAATCATCATCATCATCATCATCATCACCTCTTGTCTAGATTCCAGCTTTCTTCTCTATTAATACTGACACCTCTAGAATCCATTCTCCACAGTCACCAGAGTGACCTTTAAAACTATAAATTGGCTTGCATGACTCCCACGTTTGATACATTCTATAGCTTCCCATTTTTGTAGGAATAAAATCCAAACTGTGCCCTACTAAGTCCTTCCTGGTCTGGCCTCTCCTACTGCTCCAAACTCAACTCTAGTCTCTTCTCGCTGTGCATTACCTACAGTGGCTTCTATGGTTGTACTCTGAAAACACCAAGCTCTTTCCTACAAATCAAGCTATGACGTCACTCAGTTAATACAGACCTGTGCCTAGCAGTAGCTTCTTGTCTCTCAGCCCTGAACCCATCCTTCTAATCCTTTGCTTTGTGATGCTGGAGCTGGGACTGTTAAAGGTACATATCTTCTTTAGCAGCTGGCTTCCTGTTAGGTTCCACCAACAGAGTCAGTAGAAGGAAACTGGCAAGCAGAAGAGGAGAAAAGACCAGCTCCTTCCTTTTTCACTCATCATAGAGGATAAAATGGAGTATCAGTGTATTTTATAACTAAGTTGGAGGTTTTTTTTTTTTTTTTTAATATTAGGCATTTCATAAATTATAGCAACAAAATATAAACTCCTTTGAGGACAAAGACTGGGTCTTATTGATACTACCATGATGCTGGGAACCATTACTTATTCTGTCAATACGCTTTTGTTGAGTACTATATGAGGTGCATAAAATGTTTAATTTTCAATACACACTATAACCTAACGTAATAGGTATTTTTTCTATTTTACATGCACGCACGTGCACACACACACACACACACACACACACATGTAAAGAGAAGATAGGAAAGGTAAAACCAAAGGTCATACAGCTAATAAATGCTTAAGTGAAAATTTCAACTCATTTCTTTAGGACTCCAGTGCTCTCATTCTGTATTAGACCAGGCTGCTCTTACTTATTTACTGTTATATTCCTTGCCACAAACAAGGTAGAACCCTGTACAAAATAGATGCTCATTAAATGTTTGTTGAGTAGATGACAGAACAAACAAATAAACACTTAAAAAAAAAACTAAAATAACTTTGATTTGTTGGCATGGGTAAATAAACCTGATAGCATTTCTGTTCCAAAGGTAAGATAGCTTTGTGGCTACAATTCAGTGATCACACCATTCTAATAAATAAGGGACCCATGTGCTGACCAGGACAATGATGAGGAGGGAAAAGAAACTGAATCAACTTGGTTAATGGAATTTCCAATATGGTGATAAATCTAGGATGTTAATCTAACTCGAAAGATGGGAATATGAGTGTTCAAAGTGACAGCCCAGATTCTCATCAAAGTGTTTCAAGGTGCAGATGCTTTGCCCTAATGACTCCACAGAGCTGTGATATTAGTTCAGAAAATCTGCTTTACGTGTCGGATTCCATCTTTTGACAGAAAAGTTTCGCTTGTGAATGAGAACGTTTTGGCAGATCACCAAATGATCATTCATACCCAGATAAACAGCTTTAATCTTCGAAGGCTATTCCTAACCAGTACTCAGCCCCAAATAATGAATGCAATTAAACTCTTAAAGAACAAAAATAACTTGGCACTGAACTGTAGAAGTACATTGATTATGATTGAATAGGAGAAAGAAGTGTATGTAGGGAGAAAATAATATGTTCTGTATTAAAATATGTGGGTGTATCCACAATTAATACAGAACAATTCAGAGCTAATCCAATAGTCCTATATCCATAATTACTACAAAACAAGTCAGTGCTAATCTAATATTCTCATGGATTGTATGCAGAGAGAAGCGGTGACTGTCATTCCATAATAAAAAATTCCCTAAATTAAATCCCACAGTACTTGATATGATACAAGCTTTAAAATGCATTTTTAACAACAAAAAATACCCATAAATGTTATAAGATAGAAATATCAATTCTAAATACTTTTCAATTGTAGGATAAAGAAATATGCTTAATGTTGGGCTTTTCTTAAGAATATTAAGATTTTGCAAAAATTTTAATGACATCAACAGACTACTATAAATGGATTGCCATTAAGATTTCAAAATTAGAGAATATTCTAATTTGAAATACTCACCAAGTAAAAAAATAACAATATAAATATAAATGCATGTATTTAAACAAAATATAAATGAATTCATATTTATACATTATTTATATGCTTTTTGAAGGGTTCTGATTATTATAATATACCAATTTTTGTCTATAGTCATATATATTATATACTGAATTTATGGATGCTAAAGAGGGTTTGTGGGAATCTGAAAGGATGATGGAAATAGTGACAAGATTCACAAGTCTTTGATTCGTGTCCCAGCTCATCAGTTGAAAATGTTGAAAAATTTACAGTCATTTGGTCAATTCCTTTGTGTTCCACATGAGGAAACTGAGGCGCAGAGAGCAATTACATATCCAGACAAGACCGATGCAAAACTAGAAGCAGCAACCAGGTCTCCTGATATCAGTATCTGTGTTTTTATCCCCCTATTCAATTCTGGGTCTTAGTTTTCTCAACTGGAAAACTTGAATAATAACTCCTCTGTAAACCTTACATCTTTTGTAAGGATCCAAAGATGACATGCTCATGGAAGCACCTCCCAAACCATGAAGTGCTCTATTAAACACACGGATTGTTAGAGCACAGATGTGGCACATGCCTTTAGTCTGTACACATACAGGCTGAAAATGTAAGCCCAAATATCTGCATGCAGAATTCAACGTACTGTATTTAAACAGGAACGGCTTCTCTCATTTATTAAATTGACTTATTTGTACAAAGTAGGAATAATTAGTTTTTATCACAATCTGGGCCAAAAGAAAAAAAAAACAATTGCATATAAGCCGTATCGAAGTTTACAGTGCTTTTTCTAAAAGTGAAAACTCTGTCTGCAGCAGACACTGTTGATGCCTTGCCTCATAGCCCGCTGGGTCAGCTGAGTAAACCTGCGGCTGAGAACACTTCCTGGTGGCTGGCAATTTCCCACCTCAAGTAGGACTCTCTTCTCTGCCCTTTTCTGGCAGCCCTAGGGTTTGCACAGAGGTGCAACCGGGAAATCCAGTGAGGAAATGCATGGAAGGGACTTAACACCCGGGGCAATTCAACCAGTGTGTGTATGTTGGGATATGGAACATTACTTTGAGTGTCTGTGATAGAGATTCCACTTGCAAATTCATTCTGAAAACTGAAGGATCTCTGCAAAACTCTAAGGAGCAATTAGTTAATAGTGGCTGCTTTAAATTTGGGTCTTCAGGGTCTCCTTTTAGTGATGTGAGCAAGGTAAAGTGATGCATACTGGCAAATATATAAACACATACAACACTGACCGTTTCAATTAGGTCTGGCCTTCTAGACCTAAATTTCTGGCTACTCAAAGAAATTTAATTAATCCCCTAAGTGCTACAATGCAATGTGTCTCAGCCTTGGTGAAGGTCATTTGACCATTCCTACTGCGTGAACTGTGTTTCTTTTTAAAACAAAACAGCTTCAGTTGTGGTTCATGAAGCCAGCTTGGTTATAATCCCTTTTACGGGAGTACTTCTGAAACATTATATATGATCCTTCTCAACAACTCTTTCCATCCTACATCTACTCAGAAAACACACTACCTGTACTCTGCCCTGGGCCTTGGAATGGCCTTTGGCCCAAAGCAATAAAATCTTTATTTTATTGAGAAATGTTTACTTTTTTCTGACCCAAATTATCAACTTGATGTTTATTAAGTACACTGACAGCTATGGCATATTCACAGTCTAGAAGACCAGTAAAACAATTTTACACACAGGTTTTATGTCTAAACAAATAACAAACTTATATGTAAAATACCCACTTAAAGAGAAAAACGTTGTCTATTGAAATAAATGTTGAAATGCTGTTTTTTTTTAATTTACATATTTGACATGTTGTTTAGCTTTGTTTAAATATATGTAGAAATGGATAAAAACACATTTAGCATCGTTAGTGATCATTTGAATATTTCATTTTCCTCTAATAAAAAATAAAATCTAAATTTCATTTTTAAGTATCAATTTTTTTTCTCTCAATTCTGAGCACTTTAATTTTTACTTCTCATCATCATATTTAGGCAATGTCAGGAAAGCAAATACAGTTATATCCCTAATGGAAATGAGGATGGATGGTTTATAAGCTTGCATTAGTGTTTGCAGCATCTGAGTAATCTGCAAGATAAAGAGAGATTTCTTTCAAGGTCTTATTTTTGGTCTTTTTGGGAAGCTGTTCTGGTTTCAAGGAGAAGCTGCAAAATTATATGACTTCTTTCTCGTCCAACCCTCAGAACACCTATATTCAATTAATGAAAATTAGGGATGTTTTATCACAATTTAGTTTAGGCACATCATATAAAGATGGCAAAGTTTAATTGCATTTAATTTTTTTTCTTTTTCTTTTTTTGTGATTAATTATATGAGAACTTCATGCCGTATAGCTTTTGATGCAAACCTCAATTTTTAATGGATGAACTGAAACAGTTTATATAAATTTTAAAACAGCATCCTTAATAAAAAGAATAAAATGTGTCAGGAATACCTTTAAAAAATAATATTGATTTGAGGTATTTTTTAAACACATAAGAGTATAAAGAAGAAAATGACCTAATATTTTACCATTCAGATAAACTCGGTTAATTTTTTTTTTTAATCAAACAGTGCTTAAAAGTAGATAATCAGAATCTTCTCTTCCCCAACAGTCCTTCTTTATAAAGAAAACCACTATTTAAAATTCTTTCAAACACCATTTATCCTCCGGTGTTACAGCAACTCACCCAAATGTGTCATCTATTTGTTTATGTGCCTACCTATCCTTTAAAAAGAGGGATAACACTATAAATGCTATGCAACCTAATTCATTCCTTAGTGCTTAATAAATCCTGAAATATTTTCCACATCAGTACAAATTTGCCTTTTTTATAGGTTGCATAGTATTTCAATACATAGAAAACACATGCTTTTTGATTTTTAGACTTGACTATCAGAGAATGGGCTAGACTAAATTAAATGAAATGCTCTTCTAGGTAAATATTTTATAGAGTGGAAAAGCCAAGATTTAGTAACGAGATCTTGCAAACTTGCTCTGTTGTTCCCTGTCAAGTGCCTGCATTCACGTGGTCCACGAATGCCACAGAATAGACTCTGCAGTATTTCTTCGGGAAGTATTAAATATTATCTGAAAAAGAGCAGCCCCTAAATCCTAAATGCTCTCAAAGCACAGCAGAATAATACTTCTGCTCTCCCATAAACCATGTTCTAGAAAAGAATAGGAAGTCCCTGCAAGGTTGTCTGAACAGGGGAGTGTGGCCTCCCCAACATGAAAGGGAAAATGGGGTGTGGTATTATGTCTACAGGGCACATTCTACAAACAGCATCAGTTACTACCTTAAATCTCTTGGATGCTTAGGAAGATAAGTAGAACAAGGATTCTGTTTCAGGTGAGATCATGGAACAGATGATAGGGGGCAAGTCTCCTTGGTAAACCTTATCCTGCTTGTCCTATCAACCCACTTTTGCTTTGACTTCGTATCACATCTCTTCAATTGAACTCATCGTCAACTTTGAACTTTCCCCAGGCAGGGAAAAAAGGCTACATGCTCCTTAACAATGACAGGTGTACTTTTTTATGACCTCTGAGGATAAGTCAGAATTTAGTACAAACATTTACTTTTATTTCTTCACTCTTTAAAATATATTGAACGATCTCATTTTTGAAAGGCTTTCAGAAATGATCATTTAAAATGTAAAAGGTAATGAGAGAAGATTGATAATGCTTCAAATTAATTATTAAAATTTAAGGACTGGCCATCTCTTTAACAGACATTTAATATGGAATCAAATGGTCTATCCCATTTAGATCATATTAGATATGGCAGATCAACTATGAAGATCAATAAGTATCTGGTAGTTATGATTACCATCATGTGTGTAGCTTATGGCTAAGGAAGGTATCAGAGAGAGATGATCCATGTATGACTTAAACTTGCAACCTCTACCTCCTTAGAAATTGCCTGCAATCAACTGACCTTCCCAGTGGTGGCCATACTGAGGGTCCTACAGGTGCATTACTGTTCCCATATTTCAGTTATAGCATTGCCCCATTGCCTCTTTTTTAAGGCATATTTGGGGAGTTGAGAGGACAAAGTGCAGAATGAGAAACCTGAGAGCACAGTACCCAACTCTCTGTTCTTATTGAGAAGTGGCAATGGGAAATTCCAGATTTGAAATTCTAAAGAGGGAGGTGACCATTTCAACAAAAAGCTATGGGCATTCTTCTCTAACACATGCTCTGGATTCTGGTGGCCTGAGCCTACTGCACCCCAGGATGCACTCTAGTTTTTGCCTTTAAAAGCACAGAGTTCAACCCTCAGCCTCCTCCTCTCCATTCCCAAGAAAGTCCACTCAAGTCTCTTTTTTCTTCTTCTAATAATGAATCCCTAAGAATTTAAAAATAGATTCAACTCAACCTCCTCTGAAAGCTGAGAGTGAACAAAGACACAAATTTGGCCAGTAAAAAGAGAATAGGGATAGTTATTTCCTTCCAGGCCAACCTCTCCCCAAGGAAATAAATAGTCAAGACTATTAAAAGGTGAGGATTTAAATCATGCTAATAAAGAACTGGAGCTGTCAATGCCTCAGAGTCTGGCAAAACCATCCAGTGCTCAGCATTTCAGATGCTGAAAACTGCAAGCTATCTCAAAAAAAGATTTCAGTACTTCGGAAAATTTCAAGCCTCTTCCTTAGCTTTCTCTCTCTGTCTCTGTCTCTGTGTCTCTGACTCTGAGTGAGCCAAACAGTATCAACAAGAGAACTGGGAATTCAAAGACTTTTCATGCACTTAAAGCATGCTTATCACTACCTTTCTGCCATCCCATCTACATAAGCGTCTAAGGGAAGGAATTCTGTTTCTTAAGAAAGGAAACCCAAACAAGGAGCACAGACACTAAAGTGCATTTCCTACTCTCCCTTTCAGACAAAGGTGGCCATTGACATGTAAGCGAAAGTAGTCTGGTGCGGTTTCCAGGAGGCTCTTCAGAGGATGCTGATCAACTGAGGGAACATCATTTCTGATCTTTCTGATCTTCACTCTCCTTCCCTTTCTCCTCCTTCTTCCTGCCTGGAACCCAGAGGTGACTAATAGAACTCCAGCGAGTTATCTAGGACCACGAGGTAAGACTTAAGATGGAAAACAGACATTGACAGAGAAAGGTGATAAAAGGAGGCAAAGTTCCTAATGATGGTGGAGCTCCCATATCACCCTTGGCCTGCCTCCTCCTCAGCTTCTTTTGCTTGAGATTTTTTCAAATAAAAAAATAAATTAAAAAATACAACAAGGGCTCCCCTGGTGGCGCAGAGGTTGAGAGTCCACCTGCCGATGCAGGGGACACAGGTTCGTGCCCCGGTCCGCGGCTGAGCCCGTAAGCCATGGCCGCTGAGCCTGCGCATCCAGAGCCTGTGCTCCGCAACGGGAGAGGCCACAACAGTGAGAGGCCCGCATACTGCAAAAAAACAAAACAAAACAAAAACAAAAACAAAAAAAACAGTGAGCCATTTCTTCTTGTTCATATCTCATTAAAAGCTGTTTTCTCTGCTCATTTAAATTAGATTTAGCTTACAGAAGTATGCAGAAGGCTTAAATGTGTGTGTGTGTGTGTGTGTGTGTGTGTGTGTGTGTGTGTGTGTGT
>NW_020837962.1:22139173-22203928 GCF_003676395.1 Aethalodelphis obliquidens
CACACACACACACACACACACACACACACACACACACACACACACACCCCCAACTGAGGAGCAATAAAAGACACCAAACAATGCATGCTGAGACAAAGGACCAGGGGTGTTAGAGACGGAACAGACTTTTCAAGTTAATTAATGTATTTTGCTAAGGGATCGCTAGAGGGTGGCATTGCAAAGACTATAAATAACTTTTAAGTCAATAGGAAAAAAAAATCTGAGGTAAAACTATAAAGCACTTCAATGTTTAAGCCCATTTTTAAGTACTAAAAAGGAAGAGGTTGAACAATTTTTATAATTTTCAAAGCATGTTTAATTCAAGAAAATAAATGCACACATTTTTCTTCTTTAATCAGAAACATGTAGAAAATATTTCCTTGGAGTTTCACAAAAGTTTACTTTAACGTTAATGAAGACAGATGAATAAGCCTATAAATATAAAAGCTCATTTTCTAAATTATCTTTGTTAAAGCAGCTTTTCAGTTTAAAAATAACCACACCTATCTTTATATTCTTATGATTTATGCCAGCATATTTATATTAATAAAATTAATTTATCCCGTATATAACTATTTTCAGATAGACAGCCTATAATTAGATCATTCAGTCAGGAACTTAAGCTTTGAGAAAGTGCCTTTTAAAAATGGCAAAAGGGAAAGAATTCTTCCAAAAGAAATCACTGTGCTTTCTCACCTCCCTCCCAGTCACTCCATAATCCAGAGTTTTCTGGGTTCTGGCCCCACTGAAGTTGCTTTGGACAAATTTGTCAGTGGGTGCTCTATACCAAATCTGAAGGACACTTTGCATTCTTTGTTTCTGCACCTCTCTGTGGCAAGTGACACAACTGAACGATTTTCTTTACTGAAACACTGATTCCTTGTCTCCAGCACAGCCAAACCACCAGACTCCTTTTCCATGAACAGTACTCTGTTATTCCTCTCACTGGTCATTGTTTAAAGTTCACAACTCCTTGGGGTTCCATCCTCAGCCCTCTTTGTCTTCTCTCATCCTAAGTTTTTTCCTTAGAGAATCTTCACTCCACTATATAGAGGACTTCCCAAATCTCATTCCTCAGCCTAGTTCTGACAACTGTACACTAGCTATCTCTACTTGGATATTCCACAAGCACCTCAAACCCAACATGTCCAAAGCAAATTCCTCACTCTTCACCAAAAGTGTGTGATTCCTCCCACAACCCGTAGGCCTTAGTTGGTCACTTAGTTGTCTCTCAACACAGAAATTCTACTTCCCAAATAATTTATTTCTGTCATCACTGCAACCACCTTGGTTTTGACCAGAAATTACTATGTTAAGGGTGTTTTACTTGGTAGCACAATGGTATTTAGAGTTTTGAATGTGGATTCCCCGGTGGGGGAAGAGGGAACACACACCACATTTCCTTTCATAGCAGAACCTGGCCCTCCTAAGTCTTACACCACTGCTACTTCCCACATTCATTTCCTCTGTCTGACCCCTTAAGGGATTTTGAGTTTGGGGCGGCTTATTCGGACTTAGACCACTACTTAGACTGTCTACCTGGGATTCAAGTCCCACATTTTACCTCTCTCCAATTCAGCCTTCACACTGATACCATTAGAATGTTCCCTCTAAAATGCAAAGTGCAAAACTAACAATTCAGGTGCCCCTACCTACCCTCATTATCTATAGGTTAAGGGGGCCACATATGGCAAAGAAAACTTATGATCGGACCCCTGCTTACCTTTGCAGCCTCCTCTTCCACCATCCAGCCTTCTACTTTGAGCTACTGCTATAGCAAATGACCTGCAACCTGGACTCCAGAAGCTAACTTCCTATTCCGACTGACTGGGATGTCCATCTCTCCTCTCACTCCCCTATCCACCTGCTTATGGATTTCTATTCACCCATCTACACCTTGCTGAATTGTCACCTACTTTAAAAGTTTCCCCAGTGTTCTCCAGGAATTCCCACCTTGGTTTATTTCGTTATTGACTGGGTTATACTAGATTGCAATTATTCATTTGGTTCTATCTTCCCACTCAGTAGCAAGATCCTTTAGGGAAGAGATCCCATTTCACCCCTTCTAGTATGCTAAGCAGTATTAGCAGGGAACTCGGCAAACATCAGGCTCTCAATAAATGTGAAATGAGCTGACCTAATGAGTCCCCAGTGCCTATATGTACTTGCCACACATGACAATTTAGTCATTTAGAACTGCCTGGCAGACAATTTTTTCTTCTTGCTCCCTCCCCCCCCAACCCCACCCTACCCACACACACACACAAACACAAAGGCACAAGATCAAACTGCTTCTCCTCCCTAACTCAGTAGACATCACCTGCCAGTTAGTCAATTTCCAAACCTATGAACATACCAAATTACCTGCCCTCAGCAACTCCCCTCCATAGCCAATTTATAACCAAGAGCTTTTTATTCTACTTTTTGCATATCTCTAGCCTCCATCTCCTCCTCTTCAGTATCAGTTTTTCTCCTTGCCAAGTCTAATGGTGACCATTTCTCCTCTTCTACCCATATGTAAACAGAATTTTCTTAAAATGAGAGTTTGATCATATACACTCCTTCAAGCTCCACAGAATAAAGGCGAAACTCTTCAGAACAGTACATAATCTTGCTGCTGTTCAAAGTGTGGTTAGTGAACCAGCAGCATCAACATCACTTGGGAGCATTTCCTCACCTAAGTCGGGGTCCTAACCCTGACTTACTGAATCAGAATATGTATTTTAATAGTCAAGCCATATGCATATTAGTTTGATTTCTCATGCAAAGGCAATGGTCTGTGAGGCCTTTCATTAGGTGGTCCCTGACTTCCTCTGCCACTCTCCCATAGAGAACCCTCCACCCTTAGAAATGGCTAATAGGACTCTAGAATTCTGTAGGTCTTTCAGTCTTTCACTCTTTTTTTCTACTTCCTGGTCTCCTCCACCCTCTCCCAAACTGATTATCTTCTTTTAGGTCTTAGTGATGTTATCATCTCTTCTATAAAGTTCTCCCAACCATATCTCCTCCTTTGTCCCTGTAGTCCCATAAAGGACTACATACTGTTTTGTAATTTAAAGTATCTTAGATGTCAGAATTTTTATCTCATTCTTTGAATTCCAAGTACCTGAAGCAAAGCTAGGAGGGCTTTAAAAATGTTAGTTGAGTTCAACTGTAAATGAAAGTGAATAGTTCTGATGAAGTCGACCGGTGTTTCCTATTCTGAGCCTTTCCTATTCTGAGCCGGTCAGTTTCTGCGTAGAGGCAATAAACACATATTTTTTTCCTTCACTGTAACAATAAAAATAAACAGAACAAATGAAAGCTAAATTTAGAGATCCTATTTCAAGAAATAATCTGGTGATGAATCTGGCAACTTTATTTAAAGATTAGTATAGTAACTAAGCTAAGAAGCGCTATGAAATGGAAGAGTCACCTTGAGCTATTTCTGGAAAAATGAAAATTCATCATACAAAGGAATCATTTGACAAGATTATCTGTACAAGTTTCAAGGTAGGAGGAAATTGCCACCTTGGATAATCATCTTGAATGCCTGATTATGTATGTGATGGTGGCGGTTAGGGTGGGAGGAGGTGGTTAGAATCTTTGCCATTACAAGCAGTTAACCTTCACAAAGCAGGATCTGCACAATGACCAAGTAGTAATTTAGAAACCAAAGTTGTCTCTATGGGTAAGAAAGAAGTAGGAGTACTGTTGATAGAAGATTATTTAATTCTTTCAGAGAAAAAAAAGTCAGGTATGAATTCTCGACTTGCAAAATAATGAAAAGGAGGAACAGCATGTAAGTGCTCAATTGGCTGTTCTTGAAAAATGGATTTGTAGATAGTACAGTTTCACTAAATCCCTTATCCTGATTCAAGGTAAAATGTGCCTGAATGGAAAAGTGCAAGAATTTACCTTAAGGTTTATGAACTTGCTTCTGCTTACTTTTTATCAGCTATATTGCTATATAATTTATATATCAATTCCACTTCATTATTTTATTTATTAAGGGACAAAGTGAACCCTGAGTAAATCAGATACTAAAAATTAGCTCTAATTTTAACAGGAAAAACATCTACAACTAGTGGTTAATACATGACTTTTCAAGTTTTTCACTGACCAAATCCCAGAGACTATTCTATCTAAATGATATCTAATACCCAGCCTAGACACAGGACCAACAATTAAGTGTGACACCTAACTGGCAATTTGGTAAATCAACTAGTTTGAATTTTAACTGGCTGTTAAAGAAATATGTATCTCTTTTACACACAGAAGGGAAGAGAAGCTTCTTAATTTTTTCAAACGATTCATCTTTTCTTTCTTGGATCTCCTCTGATCAACGGTTCACAAAATAAAGTCATGACACAGACAGGAGGTACCCACAAGCCATCTTTGTACTGGCTAAGGGAAGAGAACAAAAATGGGAGTTTACTGAGGAAACAGACATAGAAAAGAATAAGACAATAAAAAAAAAACCTAACACAAATGCTTGAAAAATGAAAAGAGATTGGTAGGCTCAGAAGATGCACAGTACAGAATTTTCTTCATCTCAACTATAGTGGAAATGGAACATGAAAACTGATGACATCTCCACCAAAGGAACTATGTCCCACACCCACTGCTGTCATCCATATTTAGATTCCAGTTTTTATTTCAAATTGATCAGTTAATTCAACATTTACTGAGCACTAACTAATTGCCAAGCACTATGCTATGTGAAATAGAGACAAAGGCTCATTAAAAACAGTGCTTTATAGTCTCTTAAACCCAGTGAGCCCTGTTCCGTTTTGTGAAGGTCCAAAGACTCCTAGAAAACTTTGTACATTAAACCATTTCATAAAACCAAATTTGACCAAATACTTTCAAGTTTGTCTCACCTTAGAAAAACAGAACATTTAAAATCAGAATTACCTGCCTGCATTTAAAACTGCCAAACTAGTTTATAGTAAGTTTCTACTTTATTACTTTGGGGCTAAGGATTAAATACTTTCCTAGGCAACAACCTTTTCTACATTCTCATTTTAGTATCTTAAACTACTATGCTGTAAACAATTTTAGTTTCATGGTTCTTTTTGCTTTTTTATTATCTGCAGGTTATGTTCATCTTCACTGAATTTCATATCTGAGAGACTACTGTCTTGATTGAAACAGATTTGCACGACCATTGGTTTCCTCTGGTTGGAAATGCCACTGGTTTGGGGATGGACTTTTAAATGGCCTAGTGGACCCCCTGGGGAGCTCTGTGCATTGACCTCTACCCTAAGACTGTGGTAAAGGGTAGACAGCGAACCCTTGCTTTCTCAGGCTGGTGAGGGAGCTCAGCAGGGCCCTGTCTTTTTGGGTGACCCCGTAGGGACTTTACTGTTTCTTTCTGACTTACACAATAGGGAATCCCTTTTGTTACTCCTCAGAAGAACTGTTCTCTTTGGCTCATACTTTGTCATTTTCTCCATGGATTAGTTTTCTTGTCTTGATTTCACTGGAATGTAAGCTCCAGGAGCTCTGTAAGGGCTTGGATTTTTGTCTGTTTTGTCTTCTGCTGTATCTGTAGCACCAGCACCTGGATCAGTGTCTGGTGTACATAGTACGTACTCAATAAAATTGTGTTCAGTGGGAAAAAAAACAGACAAAACAAAAAAAACCCAGTGCTTTAAGAAGTTCTTTAGGAAGCCAAGGTAGAGAATAATTTTTCAATATATATTTTATACTTTTCCAATCTCTCAGGGTCTACCAGAATTATTTCTTTCTGCCAATATTTAATGATGACATACAAAATACCAGATGTAATACAAAGCACAAGGAATATAATGAAAAAGATTTTGCAGGGTCATAAAGAGGCCCCTTGTATGAGTTTAGTCCTTTATCACAGAAGGACTTTTAAA
Organism: Aethalodelphis obliquidens; assembly: GCF_003676395.1. Taxonomy (NCBI): domain Eukaryota; kingdom Metazoa; phylum Chordata; class Mammalia; order Artiodactyla; family Delphinidae; genus Aethalodelphis; species Aethalodelphis obliquidens. Next base: position 22,145,041 of record NW_020837962.1, read on the forward strand.
GGTTAGAAAACCAGAACAGTGATTTGATCAGATTTACCTTTAGAAAGATTGCTTTGAGAATGGTATGAAGCAAGACTTTAGAGGCAGGTAGATGAGTTACGAGGCTGCCATTATAATCCAAATAAAAAATATGTGGAGTCTGATTTCAGGTGAGGTGACATATATAGAGGAACAACAACAACAAAAAAAGACGTTTTAAAGAAGAACTTTAACAATTTAGGACCTGCTAGAAGTAGGTGTTACTGGAGAGTAGTAAATGATAACTTGAGACAAGTTATCCTGTTATCCATAACTGGATAGATGAAGGGCCCATTCTCCAAAATAAGGGTAAAGGGTGAACAGGCTTGAAAGGAAGATAATGAGTTTAGTTTTGGCCAAAATGAGTTAGAAACAAAAGGTAATAAACTTTAATACTTATGGTCATTCGTTAAGGTCTCAAACTATGGAATAATGTTGGATAATTTCAGAGCCACTTACTGTATTAAAAAGGTTAACTATTTGTCAAAGTCTACCAACTGAATCTGAAATGTGTGAGATTTTTCCTAAATTTTGGTATGTCTTATATACTTCCACACCTCATTGTATAATACTGGTAGAATCAGTTAATCATCTAGTAAAATCATCTCAATTTTTCTCTCTCAGTATGAAGGAAATATTGCTATTCATAAAACTGTACCATTTCAATTGCACCTAGAATCAGTAAATGATTTGCAAAGTGTTTTCAGCCCTTAAGAACATAGTTCTAGGCCCTCTAATCTTTTTTAACCAGTGAGTAAAACAATAATAATTTATTTTGTATAATCTTGATAGTTTTCAAAGCTTTCCTATCCACTGTCTCTTTCAATCTTTATAATAACCCTGCGACTTATAATAAAAGCCAAATAACAGATAAGTCTTTTGAAATATATAGATGGCAAATACAGAACCACAACTCACAAATCAGTTTATGGTTCATGCTGTATACACACACATATATTACAGACTTTATTATAATATTATATGAAACTGTTTGAAATTTAGAAAATATTGGGTCATACAATCCTTTGATAACCTAGTTGAAAGGAGAAAAACATAGTCATACACTTTAAGTTTATAACCAGGCATTAAAATGATCAAAGGGATTTATAATTATTCAAGCTGAGGGAAAGAGAATTGCAGAGACAAAGATGAAAAGCAAATAGAGCCTCTGCCTGTGAAAACTGGGTTCAGTGACTTAATAGGAAGCTTAATACTAAAAATTCATCTCTAGCCCATAGACATAATGTTTTTTCCTCAAGTAAACTCAAGGTTAACTTTTTAAAAAATTATACACGTAATTCCCTGGGCACAATACAAAATAAATTTAAAGCTTTTGTTTCCTTCAATATTATAATAGCCACTTCCTAACACTTCCATATCTATTAACTGTCACTTTTCTGTATTTTAAACAGTCATATTTTGAAACATACTCCCTATGAACTCATAATGTTACCTGTACAAGCCTAAGGAAGCCGTAAGTATTTACTAATGTAACAATTTTCTATATGTAGTAGTAATCAGGTCTTAAAGAAAAATATCCCAACATTCTAGTTGAGCAAAGTAATGCCTAACTTCACATCCATATGTATCACTATATTAACTCCACCCCCTTCAAAAAAAGGTAAAGCTATTAATTTTTACTGGCAGATGCAATATTACAACTTAAAATCAATTCTCTATTATGCAGGGATTCTTTACTGTGTAATCCTATTTCCAGAAGAGCCCAGAGTACAAAGTCCTTATCTTATAGCCAAGTAAAGAGAGGCCCAGAAATTTTTTGATCAGAGCCAGGTTCACAATGCCCAGTTCTAGTCAATGTGTTCTCCAGCACAGTATTCAAATAACATTCAACTTTCTCCTCTTTACACTGTTGGATGCTCCTCTTCTGCCTGCTCCTTTCTAAGAGGGGTAGAAAGAAGTGACACAAGTAAATTCAATTAAATTTTGTTGAGCAATTTAGTGTCTCAAATGCAAAAGCACTGAGGCTGAGGAGAGAGAGCAGATTAAATGGAAACTAGTCTCTATAATAAGAACTTTGACCACATTTCAAATGTCCATACTAACCCTGACTCTCATTATCTCCTATAGACAAAGCTGGCTTCTATCTTAGTGTTCCCATGGAATCATAATCAATATTGTGTCCTCCTTAATTCATTTCACAGTAATAGCAAACTATATATATCATTGACCACTACAAATATTTTTATTCTTCTCTATTAACATTTTATAAAGTTATAAAATACAATAAAACTACACTAAGTACTTTCTCCATAATTCTTAAGCTCTTCCTGAAAAATTATAAAAGTAACACTTTCACTGAAACCAACGTGATAATAAAAAATATGAAAAGAAAGAAAGATCATCCCTATTCCTTCTTTATCCTCCATCCCATATATCAAGACAATTATACTTTTCTTTTATCTCAAATATATACATGTTTTATAGAAACAAGTTTTTTAAAATAGGATACTTCCTGTGAATTATACCTGTCTTCACTTATTAAAATATCACAAACATTCCTTACAATGAACAGAGAACCCATTTTTTAAGAGTTTCATAACATTCCATTGCAACTATTCTCCCTCTTGATGTACATTAAAGTTATTCTAGCTTTTTGCCACGACAAGCAATGCAGTAATAGACACGTCTGTACAATTCCCTATGTCAGACTGAAACAAAGTCATTCCCCCTTTCACAATCACTCTGCGTTAATAAGAGGGTATTCTTATTAAAACAATCACTCTGCGTTAGTAAGAGGGTACTCAGAAGAGAACCCAGTGTACAAGAGGAACTTTCAATCAAGAAACCTTCCTTGGAGAAAGGATGAGGAGAATACATTCTTGACTACTGAGATATTATGTTCAAAATGGATCACAACCTGTTCTAAAAGTCCTTAAAATAAGGAAAGACTGAAGAATTAGAAACAAGGTTCAGAATTCGTATTATTGGTCTGGAGAACTTAAATAACCAATTATAGTTCAAAAACATAAAGTCCTCTTGTCTTCCAAAGAAAAGCTGCCTAATAGAATGATTACATAATTTTTTTAAAAATAAAAAACAAGTAAAATTTACATTTAAAACACACACACAAGCCAAATCCTTAAGATGCTTCTTATATAACACAGATAAACTAATTTCCAAAAATTGAGATAAAGTTGTCATTTAGGATCAGGGCTTATATCAAAACCAAACTCAATATTTAGTGGAAAATTAATATAAAATCAGTATCCACAATATTACAACATATGTACTATTTAAATATTTTTATTTTGACATATACAATAAGACAAGGTCTGTTAAAATCTCAAGAAAAACAGGAACTCATATGATTACACACCAAACACAGCATAACTAAGTCTAAAAAGTAAAATTTTAGTTTCTTCAAGCTGTCTATGGATATCAAATTGGAGAAAACTGATCACAATACGATTAGGAATCATTATACTTCATCTTGAAAATCTAATATTTATTGACCAAAAAAACCCAAAAAACAAAAAACACCCTACAATGGCCGGTTCTGCAAAGTACAGAATTTTAAAACGCAGGAGGGGTAGCTTACAAAGCTCTAGTGATAAATAAACTATACTTTTTAGGTTTTGGCAGACACTGTATGTTTTCATTCATCCTTGGAAGCACTGCTGAAATAGAAGCAAGAGTGCCATCATTCACAGAGGATAAAGGGATAGTTCTGAATGTGAGAAGAGTTTATGGTAACTGTGCAGCAGAGACAAAAAGTCCTGGGACTGAAGCATCAACTGTCTTTCCATATTAGTAGATGGCCAGCATTTTCCCATCAGGCCCCACAAATTTCAGTCATTTCTTAATTTTCTCCCTTCTTAGCTCTCCATTTCTCTCTATGAAGTCCTGTTGGTGTTACACACACACCAAAAACACATGTTTCTATCACCCTTCTGGTCTGTATGCCTTCTCTCAACAGTATTTCTTTTTCCTTCTTCAAAACAGACTCTTCTCAAAGCAGTTTTCACTGAGTATTTCTTGATTCAAAACGGACTGGAAGACAAGATGGAATAAAAGAGCTCTTTTTCCTAGTGCCCACACTAGAAAAAAAAAAAAAAAAAGAGAAAATAATACAAAAATCTCTATTAAGAGCAACATTTCTTATTTTCACTGAAACAAAAAAGAAAAGAAAACTCTATCAGCATATCCTCTCATTTCACTTACTTTACCTTGGCCAATTTTATTGACATATCTTTGTCTATATCCACTTAATTGAGTTGTTATATGTTCCAAATGCTCTAAGTTTTCAAAAATAACTTCCCCCCACATACTCAGGCATACTGCTTATATTATCATTTAAAAAGCACAACATGGTTCTGAAGAACCTAGGGGCAAGACAGGAATAAATATCCAGACATAGAGAATGGAGTTGAGGACACGGGGAGGGGGAAGGGTAAGCTGGGACAAAGTGAGAGAGTAACATGGAGTTATATATACTACCAAACGTAAAATAGATACCTAGTGGGAAGCAGCCACATAGCACAGGGAGATCAGTTCTGTGCTTTGTGACCACCTAGAGGGATGGGATAGGGAGGGTGGGAAGGAGACCCAAGAGGGAGGAGATATGGGGATATATGTATATGTATAGCTGATGCACTTTGTTATAAAGCAGAAACCTAACACACCATTGTAAAGCAATTATACTGCAATAAAGATGTTTAAAAAAAATAAATAAATAAAAAGCACAACAGAATTATAAATTATCAAGAATACAAGTGAAGATACCATTTCTAAAACTTCAATAAGCAGATACCTAGAAAATCTCTGAAATTCCCTGACATACAGTTTGAAGAAAATAATCTTTTTGCAATATTTTTAAGCTGCACTGGAACTAGAGCTATCTTGGAAGCCATTCGCTGAGCTCCTGGCACCTGAGACTCTACTATTCTAGAGAAAAATCATGAATTTAAGACTTAAGGTTCTCCAGTTAATTAACTACTTAATTTAAGTGCATAGCAGTGTTAAACAGCTTCATGCCTAAGAAATAAATCAGTATCAAATGGTTAAATAACCAACTAACACAATCAAAGAAGAAATAATCAACAATTACAAACAAGCTTTTTAAACATATATTCAAAAAATTAAATTCAATACAGTTCACAGATCTAAACATTTTCCATTGGTTTTTAAAATTTGCGGCTAGTTAATCTATTATGTCAGCATGCTATGTACCTAAATGTTCTTGGTGAATCTTATTACCACAGCAGTGAGTCTGTGATTCAAGCACAACTTCCTTTATTGTGAAGATGACAGCAAACGTTGTGCAAGAGCAGAAAAAGAAAAGACAGAAAGATGCTGGTATTCTTTGCTAGTTCTTCTACCACTCTTACAAAAGACTACTCCCTCCCATCTCCCACCTCCCACTAACCACTCCTCACCCCTTTCAGGAAAAGAATTATTTTATCCAATAAAAACACAGCAACCAAGTAAAATATATCAGAAAAATACCTGCAAGACTTTTCTTCCCACAACTTGTCCCAGGCAAGGATCCTCAGGCACTCTCCCATGTGATCCTCCACTTCTTCAACCACTAGAGAAGCATCCTGAATGATGGCGGAGGGTCCAGAAGTTTATAGTAGATGTAGCATATTGAGATCAAGGATCATATCCATCTCCTCACAAAAAGGATGGGGCCTTTCAGGTGGTCCAGAACACCACTTCACACCTCTGTGATTACACTCATATGTTCTAATATTGACCAATTCCTACTCTCAACCCAAAAACTCCCAGCAGGATATACTCAAAATCTTGAATATAGAATTCTTATTTTTCCCTTTACTACTCATTATTTTAATTTATTTACATCCTGACTCATTCTACAGAAGATGTTGGATTGATACTACCCTTTATTAATAAAGCAATATCTAGAAGATATCCTTACTTTAAGGTATTCTCCACATACATATCCTCTCTCACAAAATCCACATGTAATGAAGGAATTAGCCACCTCAACCCCAATACTCTGGGTAAAGAAGGTTCAGAGAAGTGTGTGAAAATACCCTTCTGAGAGTCTATGAAGTGAGGGAAGGAGACGCTTGCTAAGAATTAACAGAAAAGTTGTATGTTACAGAGAAAATTATGGACTTGAGACTATGTGTAAATCAATGGCTTAGGAAACCGCTGCTAACCTCATGTTGCTCTCCTTTCCCCTCAACATAACTTTTAATGCTCTATTTTTTAAGTAAAAATATGCTCCTTATAAAACAGCGTTATGTTTTAAGAAAAATGGAAAGTATTCTCTCATCCCTCCATCCTTTTCTCAAAAGATCATTCATGTCCTTTTATCTTTCTTTTGCATATTTGAACATGCATATGATTTCTGATCACAAATATACTAAACATACTATTCTCACAACTTGCTTCTTCACTGTATGTATCTTGACCATCTTTTCACATCTGTATATATTGATCTAACTCACCTTTTGTAATATTCATATAACACTCCCTGGCATCCCTGGAACACATACCTGGTTCCATGCCCCATGTAACTTAAACATATGCTCATATTTCAATCTCCATCTTTTTAACTTTGGGTTCTAGGATGTTTCCTCAACCTTACTTCTAAATCATTAATTCAACTTTCAGCCCTTCCCTTGAATATTTTTTATTTTAGCAATTTTTTTGATTCTGAGAACTCTGCAGATCGCTTCTTTCAGAATAGCCTGATTTATTTTTTCAGCTGCTTTATCCCCTTAAATCTCTCTAAGGATACAAATTACATTTAAGTTCTACCTACTTCTTGTATCATTCTCATTTTCCAGGAGTCAATTTTTCTCTCAGTTCATTTTCTATTGATATTGTTGGTGTTCTGGTAATCATTGGTATTCCAAATTTGTGAATGGTGTTCCAGAGCTATCTAAATAACCTGGGTTTCTCATAGATCTGTAGGTCTGTCCCTCTCTGAAGGAATCTTCCCTGAATGAGAGAGCTGATTTCAGGATGAATGTGAGTGGGCAGAGCATATCAAGAGGTTTTAATTTAGAATGTGTTGTCATAAAGCAGGTTGTGGTCTGGAACCTCCAAGACAGCAAACAATAGGAAGACTTTACTTTCGGGGTGGAGTGTTTTATTGTATTTCATACATGTGGAACCATTTTCCCTTTCCTCCCCTTTGTGTTCTCAAACTCTGCTTTGCTACTCTCCAACCCCAGCACACACAACCAGAAGCCTTCTCCAGATTCATCATGTGCAGAACAGAAGCCATGACTCTATCCTAGAGACAAATATCCCTGGCTGACAGTCATTCTGTACAAATGAAGAAGAACGGAGTCCAGCTGGCACAGGCAGTTTTTAAATTAATTACTCTGATGATTACCCCACAGACCACTTCAATCCTTTGAAACTGTTAACAACACAAATGGAGTTTCTTGAGGCCCACCAAGGAAAAACTTCTCAATTTCAGTTGTGGTTTTTCTCTGCTCTTGTTTCTCTGCACCTCTCATTCCATCTACTTTCTATCTTCAGGGAATTCCCCAAAATCTGCTATATCAATGTAACCCTTTCTTGCTGCCCAATGCTGTTATAGGCTTAATTTTTTTAAAAAAAAGACATTTTTAGTCATTTCAAGCAAATATGGAGAAGGTTGGGAGAACTGATCATCTGCCATCTTCTAACAAAAGACTCCTCAAACTTTCAACATGTATTTCCATCTATATTTCTTCATAAGTAAAGTAAAAAGTATCCACTTCTGTAGTTCTATGAATAGAAATACTTTGCACAGCAAACTATGCATAGTATTCTTTTACTTTCCTCCCTCTACTCATAACCTGCTAGAGAACAGGTTTTATTATTATTAAATCATCTAAAATCTTATTTCCTAGTTGTCATTTTTTCATAGCTTCCATTTTATTAGGAATATTTTCTCTAGTTATATTATACCTCAAATGTACATCAAAGTATATTATTAACAATTTTTTAGACTTAACCATAAGTTTCATTGACTGTTTCGGTTTGTTGTTTGATTTTGTTCATCTATGCTTAATGTATACCTTTCTTTTTTCCATCCAGAATTCTCATGTGCAGAACAGAAGCCATTACTTATCATTTCATTTCATTTCATTTTGCTTAAGTACTTCCAAATAATATATTCATTTATCCATAAGTGCTGTAGTTCAGAATGCCTTGGAAAGAATATATATCTGTCTTCATACTTTAAAACACTTTTGTTGCATACAGAACCTTAGGGTCGTAGTACTTATACCTTAGAATCCTACAGGAATTTCTCTACTGTTCCTTAGTATCCAGTGCTGCATAAGAAAACTCAGATGCCAATCTGATACTTCTTTTGCTTTAGGGTGAGCCTATTTACTCTATCTGGAAACTTGATTTTCTTTTGATCCTTGGAATTCAAAGTTTGACCAATATTTGATTTTACCAGAAATTTGATTTCAGTATATCTTATTTGATGGCATTCTTCAGCTCAGGAAAATTTTACTCTACCATTTCATTGTCTACTGCTTTTGCAGTATGTATTTTTCACTTCTGGAATTCCTATTTCACAGATAGTGATCTCTTGGATCTATTTTATAGGTCTCAAACTTTTCTCCCATAACATTCAACTCTTTTTGCTCTATTCCCTGAGAGAAATCTCAATCTGTCAATATCATTACCTCTCTTTTTTAAAAATATATTGTGAAATATTTTAGACATACGAAGGAGTGTATGATATTATTTAATAAACAGCTGTGTATCCACCCCCCAGCTTAAGAAAAAAGTGCTATCTAGATAAGAGAAATACCTTTCTTTTCCTCCCAGAGATAACCTAAGTTTGGTGTTTATCATTACCATGGATTTCCTTATATATTTTATATATGTGTATATCCATAAAGCTATACATAGTATTGCTTTGCATTTTTAAGTTTCATATATCATACTTTATATATTCTTCTGCACCTTTACATGGATATACCACAGTTTATTTATACACTCTCCATTTATTAGGGCTTAAGATTGCTTCCAGTTTTTCACTTTTACAAACAATACTGTTATGAACATCCTTATTACACTTATGTGTGAGTTTCTTTAAGGGAGTGTTTTTCAAACTATAGCTTACAACCTACCAATATAATCATGTTAGTAGGTCAAGGTCACAGGAAGCTTTAAAAAAAGAGTGGTGAGGAGTAAAGGGAAAAGGGAAGAAAATGAACAAAGTAGTAAGGCACAGAGATAGATCAAAGTGTACTGTACACAGTAACAGTAAATTTTGTTTCCTGAAATTTTGATTTATGTCATGGTCAAAACAGATCAATAAACAATGCTAAGGTATATAAGGTATATTCATATATATATATATATATGTAGAATTTCTGGGTCACTGGAGAAATGTGCATTCAAACTTACTAGATATTGCTAAATTACTATCGAAAAATAGTTTATACTTCTGCAAGCTAAGAGTTCTTGTTGCTACACAAGCTCACCAACACAATATAGTCAGAGTTTTAAATTTTTACCAATCTGATATGTCTGAAAATATATTTCAAAACACTTGTTTTTGAATGATTTTGCTAGTTACTTCCAGGATGGTATCTGTATTCTTTTAGTATTTGAAGGCTGAATTCTCAACTTACAGCATCTATTGTTGGAGTTTAGAAGTCTGCTACTGGTCTAATTTTATACCTTTGCAGATAATCTATTTCTGGTTACTTTTATTTTCTCTTTGTCCTTAACATTATCCAGTTATTTTTCTTCTTCTGGATTCACTGTGTTTTTTCAGCCTAATGATTCACATTTTTTAATTTTGGAAAATTCTCATTCCTTCTTTGGATATGGACTGTCAGTCTCCTCGTTCTCCTTTTCTGAACTCCGACTTCCCATATATTAGACATGTTTATTCTTCTGACTCTAAACACGTCTTTCATGTTTCCATATCTGTTTTTCCAAATCTGTCTTCAAGTTCATTAATTCTCTCTTCAGCTGGGTTTAATCCATTTAAGCCGTTCAATGTTTTTCCATTTCAATTATTATATTTTTAATTTCTAAAAGTTCTCTTCTTTTTCAAATCTTCCTCGTACTTGACAGCATTTTGTCTCTTGCTCATGTTTTTTAATCCTCCATTTTATTTCTTTAAACATTTATATATATATTCCATACTCTTACCTAGTAATTTCAATATCACAGACGTCTAATTTTGCTGTTTTTCCTGCTTACTCTTGCTCATGATTGCTGATTTTCTCCAAAGCATTTCATTCATGCTTTACCAACAGTCATACTAAAAGGCTTATCTTGAAGGTGCATCCCCCTAAAGAGTATTAACTTTTGTTTCTATTAGATGCTTTGCAGCACTATCAACATTTGACTATTTTTAAATAATTTTCTCTGCCTGCAGTTTCCTGAACTAGACAGATAGTATATATTAGAATCTCAAACCCACATGAAGACAGGCTTACTTTTTAGTCTCACACCCAAATGCCATGAGAAGAAAATGTCTCTGATGTTCTCTGCTGGAAGTTAAATTTCATGTTCTGGACTCTCTTTCATTAAAGACTTATCTTGAAGAGCCTCGGCCTCATGCAGAGGCCTCAATTCCAACTTCCCATCTAGTGGATGCCCAAAGATCTCTCTCCTCAAAAGCATGTGACCTTTAAATATAAGCATCTAGGTCAGCAAGTGTTCTGATTACAGCTTTGGAGTCAACTTAGCACTCTGGATTCTAGTACCCTCTATATTTTTTGGCCTCTAAGGGCCAAAATCAAATTTTTAATCGTTAACTGTTTTTCACTGTTCCTTTCTCTAGAAACTAAAAATTTTCAGTTTCTTTTTTTTTTTTCACATTAACTGATTTCTGGGCTATTTGCTCTGCTTATTTTAGTATGAGTCCTCTGTTCAGCACTGCTAATTTTCCTCAAATATCCAGTATTTCATCATTGTCTTCATCTTTTTAAATAAAGATCTAGATTGTTCAGTATTGACGGCTGGTTCAGGTCACTGCTTTACCTTCAAGAGTCTCCCCTACTCCCATAATAAAAGGCTGTGGGACTTTGTGGGCAGGTTTTGCCTTTAGTGTGGTAAAGGGGAGAAACTAGCATGTTTTTCGTATAGATTCACTGATCCTAGAGTCTTCTAACTACCCTGATATTACCCGCAGGTAATTTTCCCTATGTTGAGTTACAAGCTGTTCAGTAGTAGTGGTTTCTAATCATCTAATCTAATCATCTAATCATCTAGATGATTAGATGATCAGTCTATATTTTCAGTCTATATCAGTCTTATATCTTCCAGAAAGTCTCCAAATGTTCTGATCCACCGACTGCATCCTTTCCTGTTTTCCAGAGCTGCTACGGATTATTTTTTCTTATTTTTATTTTCTTTTGTCATTGCAATTTGGACTTGGCCTGCTATCATATACTTGCATTAATTTTTAGAAATTCCAGAGATCATCATATCACAGAAATTATATCCTCAAAAAAAAGGGTTTCTCCCCCCAAAATAGCAAGAACAGAAAACTGAGGGGCACATCTTAGAGGAGCCTCAAATAATTACTATCATGTGTACACACGTCTTGGCTTACAGTTTCTTCCCCGACCCCCTCTATTTTAGTAGTACTGTTGTATCTTATCAACCAGCCAAAAAAAAAAAAATCACAAAAACAAAAACACCCTCTCCAATTCCTACTTCTGGTTCATCTTCTACTTAAAGCGTAAGTAAAGAAATTTGAAAGTAGAGATTAGGATTTTTTTTCTTTTATCATGAACAATTTACTCTAAGTTTTAAGTATATTCTTTATTATAAAAGTAATTAGCCAAGTTATAGAAAATTTTCAGTCTACAGAGTTTTACAGATGATATGAATTAAACATGCTTGAATGAACAAATATAGTGATAAATCAAGAAACTTAGACTCAGAACTATGCCAATTCTACCGACCACTATTTTTCTTCCTCAGTCAAGTCTAAATAGAAATAAAACAAAGTAAAAGTAAAAAGAACAAAATATATTTTTTCTGGTTAAATTTATTACACAAAGAGAATGCTTTATACTTCTCTCTGCTGTTGGATGGCACATTCCACATAGAAAATACACTCCAGGACAGCATGCCAACTCTTTAATTTGCTCTCCCCATAACTGCCCTACTAAAAGGTTCGCTACCACCCACCCCTCCCCTCCTTTCTTTCTGAAATCACTTAAGTAAAAAAGCTTTGTGCCACAATTATCATCTGGATACTTCAAGAATATATTCATGTCACTCTACAAGTCAAGTGATTACTGTTTTAATGGTCATACTTATTAATAAAATGTAAGTGGCAGCAACCTAAATGTCCATCAAAAGAGGAATGGATAAAGATGTGTTGTACCATAAATAGAGCAATGGATGAAAGAAGACATGCTGTACCATCAACAGAGGAATGGATAAAGAAGATGTGGTACATGTATACAATGGATTATTACTCAGCCAGAATGAAAAGAATGAAATAATGCCATTTGTAGCAACATGGATAGACCTAGAGATGATCATACTAAGTGAAGTAAGTCAGACAAAGACAAATATCACATAATATCACTCATATGTGGAATATAATTTCTAAAAATGATACAAATGAACTTATTTACAAAACAGAAATAGACTTACAGATATCAAAAACAAACTTATGGTTACCAAAGGGGAAACATGGTGGGGAGGGATAAATCAAGAGCTTGGGGTGAACACACACACACACTATTATATACAACAGATAACCAACAAAGACCTACTGCATAGCACAAGGATCTCTACTCAATATTCTGTGTTAACCTATATGAGAAAAGAATCTAAAAAAGAATAAATATATGTATATGTATAACTGAATCACTTTGCTGTACACCTAAAACTAACACAACATTGTAAATCAACTATACTCCAATAAAATTAAAATTAAAAAATATAAAAGTAAGTGGCATATTCAAGCTCTAATCTCAGTATTTAGAATGAAATTGAAGGCAATTATCAATATTGCTTATACCCAAACCTATTAGGTATTTTAAAAAACAAAACACTGGCTATACAGGTTCTATACAGGTTTTCAAATTTATATCCTTTTGATCTTTCAACATGAGGTTTTACATTAAAAAAAATAACACCTATAAACTAGTGGTGTTCTTTGCTTCATTTATATGCAGGTCTGAACGTTGTGAACATAATGAACTGAAGAAGCTAAAGAAGCAAGTTATTTAAAGGAATACTATGTTCAATGCTTTTGTAAATTAAACGATAACCCCAAATTATCTTTTTTATAAATCCTAATTTTACTCAGTATTACTTAAAAGTAGGGTTTAATAAAAGCCAAGAAAACATTAAGATATTTCCAAGATTTAAAACAACATGTGCCTTTGATAATATTATTCTTTTCAGCAGCCCAACAAAGATTACTGATTAACACTTTGATATGCTGACACTACAGTAGCTGACTGACTTCTAAAATGAGGGCTCTTACTCAACTTTACTGATCAGCATTTTATGTTGCTTAGTTCACTAATTTCACAACTTTCCAAGACACCAACTGATTTCAAATATCATCAAGCACTCCTGAAATCTTTCCACAGAATGAACTGATACATACCTCAGGACCACTATGGTAGAGACCATTAATGTGAAATTCTTTGCCTTTTACCTTGAGAATCATTTAGTTTCAATATAAAAAACTTTTTAAATGTCAAGCAATTAAATTACTTAATATTCCACCCCCACCAAGCTTTTAGTAGAAATGATACTCTAAAAGAGTAATACTTTTATTGTGTGCCTTCACAAACTCCCTGGTAAAAAATCCATAGATACCTTAGCACTCCAGTCTGAGCAGCAAGTTCATAGACCATGTTGCTAAAAGTTGCAAAATGTAGTTTATGTTCAGTATGTGGTCCACTGCACTAACTTGAAAAAAAATGGTGACTGGTAAAAAAATATCTTAAAAAGCAGATTTTTTTTTAAAACTTTCAATAATTCGTTAAGCACAAATTTAGAACACAGGTTGAATTACAAAGAAATGTAAATAAATTTTTAAATGGTGTAAAGTTGTATTAATTACACATCTACTTGAGGGAACTAAGCCTTCTTCACAATGTTTGACAATTACTGACAATTTTATTATCCACAAGAACTTTATTTTTTCTACTATTTGCTTATGTTTTAAATTAAAAACTAACATCATGGTATTATGAATTGTAATCCATAAAAATTACACAATGTACAGCACAAAATACATCTTTCCAAACTTAAATATAATTAATAGTAAGCACATAACACATGAACACATAAGCAATGCTTTTAGAAAACAAAAGCATGCATTAACAGAGGGTAAGTGAAAAGGATGGAAAACCAGAAGGCCTCTGTTCCAAACCCAGATTCTGCCACTCAACAGCAGTGTGACCTTGGGCAAGCCAACAACTCAGTACCTCGGCTTCCTCATTTGTAAAGTGAGATAATAACTGTACTCCACGGAGCTGCTGTGATGTTTATGTAAGTTAACATTTGTAAGGAACTTAGAACTAGGTCTAGCACATATTAAGCACTTTATAGGTATCTTAAAAAACAAACAGAACCGTTTCTAATTCCAAGGGAATGTTTATTTCCCTTATCATTAACCTCTAATTATCCTTACTTCTATGGTCACTTTTACTCCTCATCTCCACACACAGATAAACACAGGTGGTTTACACAGATTAGCAACATCACTGATTTAAATTCAGAAATGAAATTCAGAAATTCCTTTGAGCTGGGTAAAGCTCAACCAAGCTATCAATCAAGAAACTATGTATCTCTTATTAAAATTATCAAATAAATTAAATATGTAAATGCCCAGCATGATGAAATGTGATATCGCTTATAGGACTCCATGAAAGGAATTTTTATTAATTACTGAATAGGACTTAGCAAAATGTTTTTGTAACTCTTACAACTCACTTTTTTAAACTTACATTTAAGAACAGAGATGCAACGGAAGAAAAAAGACAGAAACAAACAAAGCAACTGATCCTACTCACCAACTAAAATATTTACTGAAACAAAATTTTACTGTAGAATTTTTATAGAAACCTTATAATGGATTAAACTCCCATCATCACTTCTATTTTGGCCAAATTAGTGATCCCAAAATTAATACAGTCTACAAACTTGCAATCATGTTTCCATGGGTCATCATGATCTGTTCATATTTTGGAGTGTATTGAAATAACAATACAAAAAAGGCTCTTATTAAATTGCAAGGTACCTTAGAATATAACCAGCTACTCATGTGTAATACTCTTTAAAATGAAGATTAGACTTTAATCATTAAAAAATATATTTTAGGCCTCATGTGAAATGCTTAACTTTTTCAAGCTCTATGCACCTAAGCCATGACAAGGATCTCAAAAAGGAAAAAAGATCATTTCAGTTTTCAAAAGTTTTTTTTTAAATCATAAAGTTAACTTAAAATGAATCATTGGATTAGTAAATCAATAGCTAATTATTGCAAGTTATCAATGTTAAGTAACAAACATGTATTTAGTAATGGATACCCAAGAGCCCACCCACACTTGTGCTAAATGAACAGATTCCTCCTTAATGAAAAGCTGAAGCCTAAAGTGAAAGGCAAAGTTACATTATTAACGCATTGAAGATGACAGTGAACCTCTTCCTCCAAAACTGATTTTCTGTGAGATACAACAGAAAATCTCTACTCAGGAAAAAAAAATTGTATACTTATGAGGAGCAACCACAGGAAAACACCCTGAGGTACTGTTAATAGGGTAGGTTCCTAGGCCCTAATCCATACTTATTGAATCAGAATCTGTATTCTGAACCTGAATCTGAAGCTGAGTCTGAATACATTTCATAAACATTAAATATGTTAAGCAAAATTTTACTGAGAACCCAACAGATTCCAGTCATTGTGCCAGGAACTGGAGACTATTAAAATATTAGTGTCAGTAAATCTCAGCTGAAAAGACAACACTATTAAATATTAAACACTATATAGAATTCAAAATGGCAGAAACCATGTCTTGTTCTTTATTGAATCGCTGTCGGCTGTCTAAATGATGCATTTCAAAAATGGGTTTCTGACTATCCATTTTTTGTTTATCTGCACTACTTTATCCTTCTATTTTCCTGAATAATGACTTTAAGAGATGATAGGAAAGAAATTAAAAGTCTAAATAAGCTTTCACTATATTATGCCCATGAAAGTATACAAATTTCTTTTGAGATCAACGACAGAGTGACCAAAAATTCAGAGGAAAAAAATTTCCATAACTCAGTAGTCATGCCCCAGTGTGAAATATCAATAAGTACTTGAAAACAACTCAATAAATAGCAATCTGTCATATAATGAAACTTTTATAGAGTAACTATAATATCATGTTTAGTAACTTCCTTATAAAAATTTTACATTACAGATTAATAATTATCCTCACTATATAAATGGAAGAGTGGAGAATAAAATGTTTGCACAAGTACATATACTAAAAGTTATGTCTGTTAACCTTCAAGATATTCATGTACCAGGTAGACTACTTTCCTTCAAAATAAGTGCCCCTAAAAGATGAGATTACTATCTTATTAATTAAGACATAAATAAATCTCAATGAAGTCAAGAACAAGGCAAGAATGCCTGTTATGAACACTATTATTTAACACCGTACTAGCGACATTAGCCAAAGCAAAAGGAAAAAAAAAAATAAGAGGTACGAATATTAAGAAGTAATAAGATCATTTGTAGAAGGCTTTATTGTCTACCTAGAAAATCCAAGAGTATCTCTTAAAAGACTGTGACTAATAACAAAATTCCAGATCAGTATTCAAAAATGAACTTTCCTATACCTCATGAATAACCAATTATAAAATTAAATGAGAATAAAGAGCCCATTCATAATTTTAAAATCTATTAAATAAATATCTACAATAAGCCTAACCAAAGTTGATAAGACTGAGATAAAGAAAATTATGAAATATCAAATGACAAAGTAAAATTGTGTGTAAAATACATACATACACAATCATTAAAAATACGCAATAGATGAAACCAAAAAATCTGCAACACATATAACTAAAGGTAATTTCCTTAATGTGCAATGAACTCTTAGGAGGTTACTTTTTAAAACCTTTTTATTAAATGAGCAAATGATGTGAGGAAATAATTCATTAAATGAGCATGCAATTCACTTAGTACGGTGCTTGTCCCACAGTAAGTGCTTAAACAGAAAAACAAATGGCTAACAAACACATTAAATTAGGTTCAACCTTATTCATGATTTTAAAAAAATAGCAAAGCAATCAGAGAGGCAAAAATAAAACACAGCTGATAAAATCCGGAGGTGGTGTTGGGAAATAATGTATTTGCATAAACTAAAACTGGGAAGAAAATGATGGTTCAACATTTAAAAGTGGAAACTGAAACACTGTCAACTGAAAAGTTTGAATCTTTTGACCTAGCAATTCCATGGCTAGAAATTATTCTTATGATATAAACTTATACAAGAATACAAAGATAAATATACAAGGACATTCTATAAAATATTAGCTATACTAGCAAAAAAGAAATTGATGGAATCAAAATGCCCATCAATAAGAGAGTGATTAAATAAAATCACAATACGTCCACACAAGGACAGACTACAAAGACTTTAAAAATAAATGAAATAAAACATTAGAATTTCTTATGGAAGAATTTCCACAATAAATTATGAGGTGGAAAAAAGATACAGAAAAATAAACAGTATTAGAACATGATCCTATGTGTATTAAAAAAAAAAGGATAAGGGAGTTCTAAATACACATTTATATAAATACAAAAATTTTCTACACCATACATGAACTATTAATGGTGGTAACAGAGTTTGGAAGTAAGCTAGAGATAAAGGCTTATTTTTCATTTTATGCTCTTCTGTAATGTTTGACTCTCCATGTTCATGTATCATGTTTATTAATTTTTTGGAAACCTATATTCTTGGATAAGAACATTCAATACTGTAAAGATATCAACCTTTTCGAAACACAGGAATTTTTAAAATAAAATTTGAATAGAACTCTGACTATTCTATAAATAGAACAAAATCTAAAATCAGTTTGAAAGAATACATCAAAATAACCATGAAAATTTTGAAAAAGGATGAGAGTAGCTTTTTTCACAAACAAAATGTATAAATAAACTATAGTAATTATAAGAGTGTAATACTGAAATAAGAATTGGCAAACAGATCACAATGAAATAGAATAAAGAGTCCAGAAACAGATTCGTGCATACATGGAAATTTTAGTATATGATTAAGAAAACATCAATGGGCATAACTAGATATCCACTGGGAAAAAAAAAAACTCTAAGTCCACCTCCTACCACACAAAAGAAATTCCACTCAGATAACAAACGTAAAGTAAAATTAAGCCAACTTTTTGAAGAGACTTAAAAAGTCTTTACTTTTATAGATATTAGAATGAACAGTCTTAACTTAATAAAACCTCAAATGCAAGAGACATTAAATAGAACACTAACCAATGTGACCAAAAATTTTTAATTTTGCTAAAAACAAGATAGCATAAGTGACAATAGCAATAATTATTATAAAAGCTAAGCACTTCAAGATCACTTACTAAGGATTAGGTACTATTCTATGCTGTTTATAAATCACTAATTTTTATAATCCTCACAATAATTTCTTGAGGTATACCATCACAAACCTTATTTTACCAATGAAGAAACTGAAGAACAGAGATTAAGCAACCTTCCCCAAGAAATGGCAGGGCCAGTATTCAGCCAGGCTGTCTGGTTCAAGTCTGTATTCTTAACTACCATACTCTTCAACAATAGGCTTTTAGGGCTTCCCTGGTGGCGCAGTGGTTGAGAGTCCGCCTGGCGATGCAGGGGACACGGGTTCGTGCCCGGGTCCGGGAAGATCCCAAATGCCGCGGAGTGGCTGGGCCCGTGAGCCATGGCCGCTGAGCCTGCGCGTCCAGAGCCTATGCTCCACAACAGGAGAGGCCACAACAGTGAGAGGCCCACGTACCGCAAAAAAAAATAAATAATAAATAAATAAAAATAAAAAATACTGCAACATTTACAAAGTTAAAACACAAAAACAGGCAATCCAACAGAAAAGTGTGAAAAAGTTATAAACAGATGACTCACAAAAAAAATCCAAATAGCTAACAGCAACAGCAACGAGTTACTAGTTTCTACCCTTTCCACTGGCAAACATTTCAGGGATTAATGGCACTTTCTGTTGACAGAATTATGAGAAAACAGGTATTCATACAATGTTGATGTGTGTATAAACTATTTCAGCCATTTTGAAGGATGATGTAATAATATTACCAAAATTTCAAATCTGCACTGTCTGTGACCCAGCAGTTCCACTTTTAGGAATCTATCTCACATAAAGCCTCAGACATATATACAAGGGTCATAAACATATTCATCATATCCTTATTAGCAACTGGGGAAAATACCTAGTGTCCATCAAGGATAAAATAATTTATGGTAAATAAATTTAAATGATATATGATAAAACATACAGTTTAAAAAAAACAAGGAAATGTCAAAATACAGTTTTAAGCGGAAAAAGCAAGCTCCAAAATGCCATGTATATATAATGTTAGTTTTTACTATATAAACTAACAAAATACTATATAAGAGTACACATACACTAGAGTATTTGTAAAAGCATAAGAGGCAGACAGATTAAGAGCACAGACTTTGCCAGAAATATTACCAGAGAAATCTAGAGCGGTCTCTCTCACAAAGAGGGAGATACGTTAAATATTTAGAATACCAGCACAAATCTATTCAGAAAAAAGACATGTTTTCATTATGATGAAAAACATATATTTACTCAATAAAGCATTCCATGAACATAGTTCAAAAGTCTTTAAAATCCCAGGTTTGAGCTACTGGCAAGTTATGAATGGCCAAAACTAAAGTGGGAATGTTATTATTCACTATCATTATTTTCAGTAAAAGTAAATCTCAGATAACTTGACATCTAGATTTGGGTATGAGGAAGAAAATAAGAAAAAGATGTATCTCTGGCTCTCTCTTTCTAAAACTTGGCTGTCCTTCACCTATTTAATTTGCTCCGCAAAAGTGTATGAACAATCCTTGTAATGACTATTTGAGCCACTAACAGGAAAGGTCAGAAGATTCCTTATTTAGTTGTTTAAGTACTGATAATTCCAAAGAGTCTGGCCACAAGTACTGTGTTACAACAAAAAGAAAGAGAGGAAAGAGGGTCATTTCCATAAGCCTTTTTTTGATTAAAAATAAAATTGACAGTGGCCCCTTTCACAAACTAAATCCTGAAAGAACCAACAAATTAGAATTTTCCTGTGCCCCCAGGAAAATGAGGTAACAATATTTTGCAGTGAAATCCACAAAGGAAAAAGTACTATTCCTTGAATACACACTCCCTCTGTGCCAATCAGTGTTCCAAAGAATGCCTTGGCTTAGTATGTTTAATCACTTAATTAGAAACAGAACGGTAATCTGCATTTAGTTGTCTGTCTTACATTAAGGAAAAAAAAAAATCACTGGTGTTGCAACCGCCGACAGAAAGCACTGATAAATTATACCGTCAAGGATCAGAAAAGGGAAGACCACTTAAAATTAAATTATTTTAGAATAAGAATCTCAACAGTCAGAAAGACACATTAGACAACATCTTCTTCAATTACTGCCCAGTGAAGGAAGGGCTTTCACTGTCTGACTGATTTTCATCCAGAACCTTTCTGAATAATTCCAATGACAGAAAATGCACTGTGTCAGACTCCATTCCATTCAGAAGCAACTAGCAGTGTTTAAGTGTTTTCCTGTATTGTTCTAAAATCAGACGCTCATAACTTTACGCCAATGCTCCAAAGAGCTGATCCATCCTACCCTTCACTTCACCTAATTCTCCAAACTAAAGAACTTGAAAAACTAAAAAATAATTTTTATAAATTCAAATAACCAGTGTTTTCAATAGGTTAGACATCATTAGGAGTAAAAAGTCCTAAATATTAAAAAACACAAAAACTTAAATATCAAAACAAATTCAACATACTATACATCTTCAATTCGAAGATGCCTTTTTTTTTTTTTTAACATCTTAACATCTCTGAAATTGGCAGGTGCCTTACAATTAAAGGTATTTACAGTTGCTGCTGTGGAGGTGGTGTTCATGACAGTCTTCACTGCCTGTGTATGTAAGAATTTATTTATCATTTCTGGTGATATAATTAGACAACTGCAACCTCTCAATATTTCAGGCAACAATCCAAATGACCATTTGAGGAAAGAACATGAGTCCAAGTACTGGTTGAAAACCTTTCATTAACACCACCTGGTAAGATCAAGAATATGCCAGCATTAGGGCTTCCCTGGTGGCGCAGTGGTTGAGAGTCCACCTGTGGATGCAGGGGACACGGGTTCGTGCCCCGGTCCGGGAAGATCCCACATGCCACAGAGCAGCTGGGCCTGTGAGCCATGGCCGCTGAGCCTGTGTGTCCGGAGCCTGTGCTCCGCAACAGGAGAGGCCACGACAGTGATAGGTCCGCGTACAGCAAAAAAAAAGAATATGCCAGCATTAAAACTTACAGACTAGGTATCAGTGGTTTAGAAGGAAATCCCAGACAAAAGCAGAGTACATTTTTAGGTAGCACTGTATCACCAACTCTCCTAACTGCACATAAAATAATTCTGTGGAAAAACACATTGACAACTCTGATTGGGAAAAAATGATTCAGAAGAATGGATTCTGAGTGCAAAGATGTTTTAGGAAGACCTAAACTTACTTCACTTATAGTTTCCTTCTAAGGTATGTTCAAGTATGATACATCATAAAAGTATATAATGGAGGAAATCTAAAATAATTTTTAAATTTATTGACAGAGATCAGAGTGATTAGGGAGCACTGTATAATAATTCAATTGACAGTGCTTTTTTTCCTCTTCCTTCTTAATGGAATATAAAATAATGGTGTATCTTACAGCTCATTCAATAGAAAAATGGTAGTTCAAGGAAGCTCTGTGCATGGCTGGTATGGCAGATATTACTAGCTATTCACCAAAATAACTAGTTTCATCCTCTTCCTGAGTATATAGTTAGATTACATTTCTCAGCCTCTCTTACAATTAAATATGGCCATGTGCCTGAGATCTAGCCCAAGATATGTGAGTGAAAATCAAGTGCACCATCTCCGGGGGCTAGCTCATAAAACCCTCTGATACATCCCTCTCTTTTCCCCTTTCCCCTAAGGTTCTCCAGGGCACCCTCAGAAGCAACGTGTTAAAGAAGGCATAGGCTTGATCAGCTCTGTCGCTGAAGGACTACGTGAAACAGAGTGCCCCCTCAAACACACATACTCACATTCCCCAATCCAAACACCACCACCACCACCACCACCACTCCTCCACTGATACCAATTACAAACACCCACAAATGGACTGTTAAGTAAACTGAAATAAACTTTTATCAGGTTAAGCCATTGAACTTGAGGGTTACTTTGTTAAAGCAGCTAGTGGTAGCCAAACAGTTGGTTTTCACATTTGAAATTATAAAGTTCAAGCAGAATGGTGAACCAGATAGCTCCAAGCTCTCATCTGCACACATAAACACTGAAAACAAAAGACAGAAACTGTCTGAACCAACTTTATTGAAATTCTGGAGAACAGTCTAAGATTTACAGAAGCCAAGCAAACACCCAATCAAGAAAAACCCATCTTCAAAAGAGACTTTTTAAAGTATTTTTACTCATCTTTGCCCTACACCCTCCCCAGCACAACAGCAGTCTTGGTGTCGAAGCAGTAGCAGTGGTTGCCAGTTCCCTCCTGTGAACCAGGAGAAAAGACCTTATCTGCAAATTATTGTGTAAGTCTGTTCTCACCTATCTGGGGATACTTGAAGAACTGATGGAAGGCACTCATCCCTACTTCACCTAACTCAAAATTAAGATGGAAAAATCAGCAGGCAGTGCTCATAAAAGAGCTCATAAAAGCTCTAGGCAACTACAGACTCACAGACACCTGGGACAAGATTACGGGCAGACATATAATAGACTATATAATGCCCAAGGAGAAGCCAGGGTGAGGCTCTTTAGGAAATAAGGACATTCAAAAGCAGCCATGTATACAGGGGAATTTAGAAAGTCATGTGCATGTCTAGACAGGATACATGCTCAGAAAAGAGCTGAGAAGACCTTAAGCTTGCACCTCAAGATAATCCTTAGATTCAGAGGAGGCCTAGCTATGTGCTGAAGGAGTGTCCCAGCATCAAGCCGGAAGAACTCCTGAGGAAACATCTGTAAAACCCTGAGGAAGACAAAGTAAACAAAGAGAGACTTTGGGACTTCCGTGGCAGTCCAGTGGTTAAGACTTCACCTTCCAATGCAGGGGATGTGGGTTCGATCCCTGGTTGGGGAGCTAAGATCCCACATGCCTCACAGCCAAAAAACCAAAACATAAAACAGAAGCAATATTGTAACAAATTCAATAAAGACTTTAGGGCTTCCCTGGTGGCGCAGTGGTTGAGAGTCCGCCTGCCGATGCAGGGGACGCGGGTTCATGCCTGGTCTGGTGCCACGGAGCGGCTGGGCCCGGGAGCCATGGCTGCTGGGCCTGCGTGTCCGGAGCCTGTGTGCGTCCGGAGCCTGTGCGCGCGCGTCCGGGCCTCTCCAGAGTGAGAGGCCCGCGTACCGCAAAAAAAAAAAAAAAAAGTATAAATAAATAAAGACTTTAAAAATGGTCCATGTCAAAAAAAAATCTAAATAAATAAATATCAAATCAATAATCTAATTTTATACATTAAGAAACTTAAAAAAAAAAAAAAAGAACAAGCTAAACACAAAGTTACCAGAAGAAAGGAGGTAATAAAGACTAGTGGAGATAAATAAAATAAAATAGAGACTAGAAAAACAATTTTAAAAGATCAATAAAACTAAGGGCTGGGTTTTTGAAAAGATAAAGCTGACAAACCTTTAGCTGTTTTAAGAGGGAAAAAAAGACTAAAATTTCTAAAATCAGAAATATAAGTAGGGACATGATTACAAATTTCACATACATAAAAAGGGTTATAAGGGGATACTATGAACAATTACACACTAACAAACTGGATAACCTAGATGAAATGGACAAATACCTAGAAACACACCTAGAAATACCTACCACAACTAACTCATAAAGAAACAGAAAATTTGAATAGACCTATAACTAATAAGGAGATTGAATCAGTTTCAAAAACCTTCTAACATAAAAAGCCCAGGACTAGAGGGCATCATTGGTGAATTCCACCAAACATTTAAAGAAGAATTAACACCAGTCCTCAAACTCTTTGGAAAAAATTGAAGAGGACGGGACACTTCCTAACTCATTCTATATAACCAGCATTACTGAATACCAAAGCCAAAAAGACACTACTAGAAAACTACAGCCAATATCCCTTGTGAATAACTATGCAAAAATCTTCAACAAAACATAAACTAAATTCAGCAGCAGCTTAAAGGGAATATACACCTATGAATTGGAAAGGAAGAAGTAAAATTATCTCTGTTCGCAGATAACATGATCATATGTGTAGAAAACCCAAAATATTATTAGCTTGAATTCAACAAAGTTACAAGATACAAAATCAACACACAAAGTTCAGTTGCATTTCTACGTACCAGGAATGAACAATTGATAAGAAAATTAAGAAAACAATTCCATTTACAATAGCATCAAAAAGAACAAAATACTTAGTAATAAACTTAACCAATGAGGTGAAAGACCTGTACAATGAAAATTCCAAAACATTGCTGCAAGAAATTATTCTTTATATTTTATTATTATTAAAAAAAAAAAAAGGGCTTCCCTGGTGGCACAGTGGTTGAGAGTCCACCTGCCAATGCAGGGGACACGGGTTCGTGCCCTGGTCCAGGAGGATCCCACATGCCGCAGAGCTGCTAGGCCTGTGAGACATGGCCGCTGGGCCTGCACGTCCAGAGCCTGTGCTCCACAATGGGAGAAGCCACAACAGTGAGAGCCCGCGTACCGAAAAAAAAAAACAGAAAATAACAAGAATTGGCAAGAATGTAGAGGAGTCCCTGTGCATTGCTGATGGGAATGTAAAATGGTATAGCTGCTGTGGAAAACAGTTTTGTGGTTCCTCAAAAAGTTAAACGTAAAATTACCAAATAATCTAGCAATTCCACTCCTAGTCATATACCCAAAAGAACTGAAAACAGAGACTCAAAACAGATACTGGTACACAAAGTTTACAGCAGCATTATTTGCAATAGCCAAAAGGTGGAAACCCCAATGTCTATTAACAGATGAATGAATAAACAAAATGTGGCATACATATATAGTGGAATACTACCCAACCTTAAAAAAGAATGAAATTGTAATACACACCACAATATGGATGAACCTAGAAAGCATTATACTAAGTGAAATAAGCCAGACATAAGAGACAAATATTGTATGATTGTACTTACAGGAAGTCTAGAACAGGCAAATTTATAGAGACAGAAAACAGAATAGAGATTACCAGAAGCTGGGTGAGAGAGGAAAATGGGTAGTTATTAGGTAATGGGTACAGAGTTTCTATTTGGGAAGGTGAAAATTTCTTGGAAGTGGGTACTGATGATGACTGTAAATGTACTTAAAACCACTGAACTGTTAAAATTAAAATGGTTAAACAGATTTTAAACATGCTTAAGAACCAAGTCAAGTTACCATAAATTTGAACAAGTTACTTAGCTAAGATAAGCATATGTCCAGTAAACTGCTAGGTAGGCATTGTTATCTCTGTCCTGCCTCTTACCACCTGCATAAGAGGAAGAATTTCAGAGACTACAGAGGATAGAATATTTTTTGTATTTGTCAAAGACACTCATAAGTATGGTTAAATTCGGTATTCTTATGAGTCATATAATTTCTACTATCATTAAAACAACCAAGATGTCAGGTACTGGTTATCTGCATCCAGGTACACCTGTTATTTTAATAATCAGGTAAGATAAATATCTCCAGCCCCCATCCTATTTATATTCTTTAAAGATGGATGGATTCTGTCCTTACATAGGGACTGACTTCCTGCCACATTGCTGGAGCTTCTTGCTCTCCACCATTTCTCCTCACATCTTCTTTTCCTTTTGTTCCTATATCCTTCACACTTCTCTCTCAGGCTGCCCAAGAAACTCAAAATTCCCCTCTGCTTTTGTCTTTTCTTTCCAGACTTCTCATATCCACAAAGGTTCAAGATATTTTCCTCAACTAAAAGTCATCTCTTCTGATGTATGAATTATGCTATTCCCTTAGTATGTGAAAGCTGTTCAGTCAAATCTGGTTTTAAACAAAAATTTTTTCCCTTTCAATGACATTAGAATTCACATACACCCAATGGCCAGAAATTTTATTAGCTTGTTATTTACTCTTACAAAGTGCTAAATAACAACAAAAAAATTTAGAAATTTTAAAATACTAGCCTTTAATTCAGAAAGTATCTTCAGTTTTACATGCCATCTTCTCTCAAATCTAACAGTACAAATTTCTAAATTCTTAAAAACAACGTACAAGCACTCACAGAGGAAACAAAAAAGTAGTGCCTGATGTTTCCAAATAACCAACTGTCTTAAAAATTTTTTTCCTTGACCAGTTGTAACTCTACTTAGCACACTTACCACAAACTACTAAGTGGATTTGTACACAAAGACCTCCACTAGACCCTATAAAATAAAATTCCAAAACAGTCACAGTTTCTACCTTCTAAAGCAGACAGTCCAAATTCAAACAAACTGTACATGTATTTACAGTTACAAGCATAGGAAAAAAGTCTACTTTCTATTATACACTGGCTATGAGCACAGACATGAGTAGGAGTCAGAAAAAGTTTCATGCAAGGGGAAGGTGCATTCTATAATAAGAGAAGGCTTTGGAGCTATGTAGACACACTGATGTCCTCTCTCAATTAGTTCTCCTCAAAACCTTAAGAAGGAAAAACAAACAGCCCCAATGGGGTAACTAACATATGAGGAGACAAGTTTAGGGAGGTCACAGGTTCTTTGACTAGGGTATATAACAGCAGAATTGGGATTTGATGACAGACACGTTTAATCCCAAAACCTGTGCATTCCCAGAGTTAACATAGAAGATACATATACTTATCAAAATAATAAAAATCACTCCCATTATTACACACCTGATGAGTATATAACAGTAAGCCTCAACTTATACAGAAATAAAGAAAACAAAACAAAACCCTGAAAGTTTTTACCCCAACAGAATCACTAATACAGGAGAAGTATAAAATTTGGAAAATCTCTGGCTCTGTTATTTTCATATGGCAGACACAATCTCAAATCTAAGTTTAATGGGAGAATCACCTCCATGTTGGGATAGTCTGGATTCTTAAAAAAACTGAATATATCCTAATCCAATCTCTAGAGAACAACTAGCAATCTGAAATCCATGGCTTGCCCTGGACCTAGACCAAACTAAACCGTAATATTTCCAAACCTCCAAAGGCTCATATATCTTCTGCCCTGGCATGCATATGGCCAGGCATATGGACTTTTACTGAACTTTATTACCTATATTTGTTACTTGTTTCATCAGTAATTCTCAACTTGGTTCTAAATCAAAGGCTTCAATAAAACCGTAAACTATATTCAAATCCTTGTTTTGAATACTTATATAAAAATGTAACAACTAAATATTTGAAAAAAGAAGACAGACTTTTATAAAGACTCTTTTATACAGAAAGACAATCAAGGTGGGGACAGGGGTGGGGAGAAAGGAAAAGGTTGGCTTTGGCTACCACCAGTCTATAACCTATCTCATTTTGGTCTGCACTAACCAAAATGTATTTAAGTAAAACCATATTTACTAGTATAATTCATTTAATGGGTTAAAAAGAAAACTAACACAATCTGTGGTGAAGTTACAGACTTACAAAATAACACAGAAAGAACTTCTCATCTTGTGTTTTCAACACTGGGTCATCTTGATATGTATCAAAAAAAAAAGGTGTTTGATTTTTGTTTCTACATTATTTTAAAAACAAGCTTAAATACAAGGACAATTTACATAGAACTTGGTACACGGTGCAATGTACGATAAAACTTATTTATGTGTTGTTAAAATAGTGTTGGAAAACAGTTTAAAAGACCAAGAGTGAGATAAAGGCAGAGGAAAAACAAAACCATGCAGTAAATTATGAATCACTATATGTTCTTTTCTTCGTATTCTTTTTTCTCTATTTTAGAAGTTAACCTTACTTCACAAATGTCTGACTAAACCAATGTTCACACCTTCACACAAAATATCATTACACAAAAATTTTTAATATTTTTATACATTAAAGTGAACGCTATTTATTCTCAAAATTCTCTTACTTAGCCTAATTCTTCCATGGGAAACCAAATTCTTTATCTGTAGCCAAGTTCTTTTTTGAAGCAAACCAACTAACTCAGTAAAGGGCTTAAGCAGGATATAATACTAATATAATTTCTTACAGTTGTTTTATGTGTCAAGAATCAATAATGCCAAAGTAAATGCATTTACAATGGTAATACCTTAAGATTTTTCTACACTTTAAAATCTTATTATATAATAGGCTTAAGTTTCTACATTTACACTCATTTAACTTAAGTTCTGTTGACATTTAAGTTCACAGAAATTGAAATAACGTTTAGTTACTAAGTACTATAAATAATAATACACAATGCTGATGAATACACATAACATAAATCCTCATCCTTGTGTCAACTAGTTAAATATCTATACAGTAGTTCTGTAAAACCTTAATTGTAGTTTATCATTAGGCTATCTAACTTTTAAAACAATAAAACCAACCTTATATTACAGAGATGCAAAGTATTTATTACCTACATTAAAAAGCAACTGGATTAATTTCTAAGCCCATTATTCCCACATGAATCTTTACAATACAGTGAAGAAAAGGTGGGAAGACAGAAAATAATGCATGAAAATACCATCAGGCAAATAGTTTATCATTTATTCAATTCACACAACAAATAATTACTGAATATCTACTGTGCAACAAGCATAATGCTAGATGCCACAGATATAAAGGAGAGTTAAGACAGACAACATGGTCCCTATGTTCACAGTAATTAACCTTACAAGGAGATAGATCTTGATCAGATAATCCTATGATTGAGTACATTAAAAACAAACTGATATTAATGCTGTATGAAAAGGATCATAGCTGTATGAAAGTATTTAATATAGGAAACTGTTCCAAATTAAGGTTTCAGCGAAGACTCCAGACAGAATAGAAGGGTTTCAAGCTGGGAACTGAAAGCTGAGAAAAATTAACAAGGACGTGGAGATAAAAACAACCAGATAAAGACCCAGTAGTGGGAAGGAGCACAATACATTCCAGAAAAAGAAAGGACAGTGTGGCTAAATGCAGAGACCAAGAAAGGGAGTGATATAATAAGAAGCCAAAAAGGAGAGGGGCAAGATCATAGAAGAATTCAGGTCATTTAGGATTTTAGTCTTTATCCTAGTCTACTTTTCACTTTTGGAGTGAAAAATGACTGTTTCTAATATAAGTTCTGCTTGTGCAACATCTTTACACGTAATGCAAACTTCACAAATAATTGTTTGAAGAATAAGCTAGAGTGGTCTTAGTTACTTGAGGCAAAAATAGCTTTCTGTTTTTTTAATTAAATTCATTTTAAGGTCATACAAGTGGGGAAAATAAATCACCACCCACTGAAAATAAATGACTTGTACCTAAAAAGTTGAGATGTTTTGCTCTGAGCTTTCTTCTGCTTCTACAGATTATTTTACTTTTAAATTATAGTGCTCAAACTGAAAATAATATAAAAAGGGATCAATATTAAAAGACTATAATAGGAAACATTCCTTTCCAATTTCTATAAGCCTACTGAATTCCATCCTGTTATAAATACCATTTTCCTAACTATTCAGTCATTTTAAATTGTGGCCT
Organism: Aethalodelphis obliquidens; assembly: GCF_003676395.1. NCBI lineage: Eukaryota > Metazoa > Chordata > Mammalia > Artiodactyla > Delphinidae > Aethalodelphis > Aethalodelphis obliquidens. The sequence continues at coordinate 22,174,949 of NW_020837962.1, forward strand.
GTCTTCCAACCAACAACATCAAATATTTAATAAAATAATGCAGTTAATATAGTTTTAAAATCTGCGGCAAAGCCCACCTCATCATAGTTATTAAAATTTTTTAATTTGTTTTACCATATGGTCCCTTACCCCTCTCCATATAATATTCAGCAACATAATTATATTCTTATTTCCTCATTCCTGGTGATTAATAAACATACTGACATTAAAAAAATAGTTATTGCTAATTTACTAAGGATAAAAATACTGGACTATGCACTGGGATTGAAATATGATTAAGATACTCTTTCTTTGATGATTTCTGAATATCAATATTCAACCTAGGACATACGTAAAATATAACAAAATTCAAAACCTACATTGAAATAAGATCTCAGTGTGATGGAGAGACTCAGCAATTTGGACTTAACTTATTCTTTGGTCAGCCATCACCTCTTATGAAAATCATTTAAAAGTAGAAATTAGTTTAAGAGAGCGAACGAGGTTGAGCTTCTAAGTTAACCAAAAGAAAGATTACACACATGCCCCTAGTCAACCCAAATATCTCAAAATATTTCTATACACCTCAAAAAATGGAAATTCAGACTTACAAAGACTTCACAGTTCAGGTTTTTGTAGTTAAGTGTTTTCAAATGACCTATAAATCAGATTTGAATATTACATATAAGATATGAAATATGAAGTTTCTTTCTAAATGACCCTTTTAATATTTTGTCATACCTGAATAAAATAGCTTTATAGTTTCCACTTAACTCACCTTCATCATTTATTGTATTTTTCATCCCTTACTGTTCCATATAAACATTAAAAGTAAAGATTCACAGTCAATCTAAACTTACAGCTATAGCTATTTTCTCTGATACCAAACAGTAAGAGAAAATTAGCCTAAGCATGACAAAGTCATGCTTCTCTGAGTGGTATTCTAATAGAACCTCAGCATGGAAAGTAGCAAAAGAGAACAGAACACATAACAAGTAAACCTGAGAACTGAATTTCTGTCCCTACAAAGAAGCAATGTCATCCTTCTATCATATCCATCCATCCATTGATATATCTATATCTATCTTTGCCTTTCTACTATATCCTAGGACTACATTTTAGTAATTGTATGTATTTGTACAGGCACTATACTTTAAATGAGGCATTCCCATTTAACGCATGTGGGGGTAGGAAGAATGGGGAAAGAGGAAGAGAAAGATTCAAAATGCCAGTCAAAACTTAAAGAGAAAGAACTCTTTGGCTACTTTTGGAGCATTTCAGGAAACCAACTCAATCCAAAAGCTGGTAAATAAAAGGAAATCTAGCACTTATTCTGCCTTTTCTGTATAAACTGTACTGCATGAAAACAAAAAAAAGTTGATAAGGAAAAGTTTTTACAGAAGTCCAACTAATAAACGAAGGAGGAATGATAAAATTAGGATAACACTATTTTGCAACCCCTAATAAAATAATGGATCAATCATCAATGGCTGCTAAATTCATGAGGGAAAAAGTTGATAGGGAACTTTACAAAGAATGGATTAGACAGACAATAACTGAACCTAGCGATCAGTCTTATCACCACAGAGAGCGCTCACCAGACATCATGCAAAAAGAAGGTACAATAATCTATAAAGTATTCTTTCAAAAAGAATTAAACCCAACTCTGATCAGGCCTCTGAATTTAACTACCAGCTCATAAGAAACATAGAGGGACGGAGGGATACACTAAATGACAAAACAAAGATGCACTGAGCAAAATCCAAAATGTGAAAAATTCTGTAAGACAAATAACTTACTTCATTCAGCAGATAAATTACAACAGGGAAAAAGGACAGAAAGAGAAGAAACTATAGATTAAAAGAGACGTAAGAAATATATCAGTATGTGAACCTTGTTTACTAGATCTTGACTCAAGCAAACCAACTGTACAAAAAAGCAAAACTCTTGGGCTTCCCTGGTGGTGCAGTAGTTGAGAGTCCGCCTGCCGATGCTAGGGGACACGGGGTCGTGCCCCGGTCCGGGAAGATCCCACATGCCGCGGAGCGGCTGGGCCCGTGAACCATGGCCGCTGAACCTGCGCGTCCGGAGGCTGTGCTCCACAACGGGAGAGGCCACAACAGTGAGAGGCCCGCATACCGCAAAAAAAAAAAAAAAAAAAAAAGCAAAACTCTTTATTAGACAATGAGAAAAATGTGAATACTAACTGGACATTTAATTACATTAAAGAATTAATTTTCTGATGTGAGAGTGCTGTGGTTATATTAAAACAACAAAAAAGTGTCCCTACCTTTTTAGAGATGCATGCATAGGCACACATACATATATTTACAGATAAAGTTGATAAGATATACAGGAATTGCTTTGAAACGGTCTGGGAGAAAGGTGCAGGGAGCACTGATATACATGAAATAAAACTGACCATCATTAACTGTTGAAACTGGGTGGTGGGCACAGAAAGGTTCATTACAGTACTCTATTTTTATATATGTTTTTAAATGCTCATATTAAAGTTTGAAAAAAATAAAGAAAAAAGAATTGTCCATTGTAGACTGTTAACCTCTGAGGCATTCTTATGTAACATACTGACTGAGCACACCTACACATGAGGCACTATTCCAGTTGCTAGAGACACAGATATAATAGAGAGACAAGCATTTTAAAATTCCCTACAACACAGCAACTGACAAATGAAATAGAATTATTACAGAATTGCTAACACAGAGGAAGAAGTAATTAGAAGCATATAATTCCAGAGATTTACTAATAGTAGTTGAAAAATATAAACATGAACAATAAGCAAATGGGGTTTTTTTGGTAATCATCTCCCATTCTTTCCTCTGCTGATCCCTAGTTCTCCAATATTAAGAAAGTAGTAAATCAAGGGGCTTCCCTGGTGGCACAGTGGTTGAGAATCTGCCTGCTAATGCAGGGTACACGGGTTTGAGCCCTGGTCTGGGAGGATCCCACGTGCCGCGGAGCAACTAGGCCGGTGAGCCACAACTACTGAGCCTGCGCGTCTGGAGCCTGTGCTCCGCAACAAGAGAGGCTGCGATAGTGAGAGGCCCACGCACCGCAATGAAGAGTGGCCCCCGCTTGCCACAACTAGAGAAAGCCCTCGCACAGAAACGAAGACCCAACACAGCAAAAATAAATAAATTAATAAACTCCTACCCCCAACATCTTCTTTAAAAAAAAAAAAAAGTAGTAAATCAAAATAAAAATATTATCTACTTGCTTCCTCTTTTCTGCACATTGATTTTTATATTATTTGGCAATTTTTGGTTTCCTTTTGTTAAGAAAAATTAAAATTATGACAAATACATCTGGCTACTACTCCTCTCATTATTATTTAACTTTGTTACAATAAAATAACAAGAAGCATTTAATTAAAGTAAAAGAAAACTGAGCAAAGTTAAGAAAAAAACTTATTAAACAATAGCTTGAGAACGTTCCATGTAATCATGAATATCAAGGCCATGACACATGGCCTTCTATAAAAACATAGGTAATAATGATAAACTACTAAATTTAAAATAGGCATGTTGTGCTAGCCCAATAAATAGTATTCCTTTCCTACAAATCAGAAACTATATGACACAATTATAAACAGACTTCTTTTAAAACTTAGTTTGAAATCTCATACTTAAAAGATTAAACTATTATAAATATCAATACCTATATATATATATACATTTATAAGCAGTGGCTTAAACACTTAGAAATAAAATATAAAAATGTAACTTTACAATTGTCCTTTATCATTTTTTAAAGATTTATATTTTTAAAGGATCTTTCAAACTAATAAAATACTAAAACTCTCTTGACTAATATTTTAGTGTAACTGAGCACTGGGTAGGTAATGCTGCAACAAAGCACTATGAAAGATACATATAACGCAAAGAAATTAACAGTTATTACTTATAAAATGAGTCATTCCATTTCATGAAAAAAAGAAGAGACCAGTCACCAATTTCCAGGTCACAACAGAGAGAAGCAAGTAACATTAGATGGAAATAAGACATTGTTTAATAGAAACACAATTTTGAGTACACCACCTAGTTCCTCATGAAGAACTTTCAAGTTCAAAAAAATATGAAGGAAAGAAACGAAATATAGAGAGCAGTTGTAAACCACTGTAAAGCTCATATTGGGAGAAAGGATTAAATATACAGACTCTTGTTAGGGAATAACAATGTGAGGTGTTACTCGATGTATCGTCTCTGATTAGGCAGAAATATTTTGGGCTGTGGCTATCTCTGAAAATATCCAACTCCGAATTCTCTAACCACCCAGTTCAACCCTACACTCCCACGTGCTGAATATTCAAATAGAAGCAACCAACATAAAAAGGCCAAGCCTCTACACAGAGGTGAGCAGACCCAACACTGGGCAATGCAGCCTGGGTATCACTATTGCTTTTTCAATTATTCTGGCAACAACAGAAATCTACCTCTATTTCAGGAGGCAAAATCTGTTAAAGAAGATCATCAGGTATTGCATCCTTAGAAAACTGACCACCTACAATAGCAATGAAGAAAGAAAATCAGATGAATGAAGCACAAGTGAAAGAGAGATTCACTTGCCACAAAAAGTGGAGCTGAAGTATTCAATATCAGCTTCTCATAAACAAAAGAATAAATAACAGACCCAACCATGAAGAGGCATATGGCCCTAGTTCAGTCAAGGCCCAGAGATCTGTCCTTTTGATTTATATTCTTTTCATTACACAGCACTACCTTTTTTCAATGATGTCTTAATTAGCCCATTATTAAAACAACTGCATTTACTGAAGACACTGGGCAAGCAGGTCAGACGTGTACATCCCAATCAGCTTGTTCAGTGACCCCAACAGAACCTGGGATACAGCCACTACCCCATTTGCCCAAGGTCACACATTTTTCCAGGCAGAGTTAGCTCTAAAAGAACTCAAAGGCTTTGCTTTCCCAGAAAAACAAAATTCCCTCTAAAGCCCAAACACTCAGATAAGCATGTTCTCTTCACAGACACCAAAGGCTAATTTGGCTGCTGTTTCCCACAGATTTTGTCCACAGGAATTCCACGCTAGTCTTCTTGTTCCGGGTCCATAGTATACTCTACAGTTCCACCAATCTAAGACCACAACCTGTGAAATTAGAATGTCCTCAGTCCCTTTCATAAAATTATCTTTCTTTTGAAACATTTATGTATTCTAAAAAGCACCCTGTTTCTTCTTAAATTTCACATTCAGACTATTAACACCAATGAGTGTTCATTCAAAGATAACATATTAAACTTCTATTAAATCTATTATGTTGTTTTTATAACTGTTTCCATATACCTTTTCAATACTTAACAGTTCATTTATATGCTAACACATATATTTTCCGTCAAACTATCTAGAGTCTCATCAAACCATAAAAACTTTGAGAGTGAGTAAATTTTACCATACAAATACTTTACCAATAGCACATCATACAAAATATATACTCTTCTTTAAATTATGTGAAATGTTATTTGTTTTTTCTCTATCCTTCCTAATATACTATCTTTCAACTGTATCCAATCCTGAAAATAACTTGAAGAAATGCGATATATATGAACCAAATCAAAACAAACTCAAAAGGCCATCTCACTAAAGCAACATATCCCTAATATCATTTGCTCCAACAACTACTACAGAATAGTTTTTTTAAAGTATCTATAAAAAAGTACATAATATAAATGTGGTATATCTCCAAACATGAATTATGTTAAAATAATTTCTTAAGTTTAAATAACACAGAGTAGATTGCTAAAAGCAATTAAATGACAGCCAATTATTTCATATAGCAAAAATGACATCTCTTTATTAAATGCCAGGTATTCAATTCTATCAATAATTGTCCTGCAGAAGTCATAAATCAATGAGAACAGTATCTACTTGAAAAATGTTCTGAGAAACTTACCATCATTTTGACTCTTGCCCTTCATCTCCTCTTTCCATGATGGGATGGTGTTCAAGGGAACATAGTCCCTTAGGTATTCTTTGCGTCTCTCCTCTACGGTCATCTTCAGCAAACGTTCTTGCAAAATAAAAGCAGAATCTCCATTTGTATTTAACTTTTAAGTTCAGGAATTATTTTACAATTTAAATATTAACCACATTAAACTAACCAAAGAATTGGTGTGGCCTTGAAGAATACCAAAATCAAATCTAATGACTCCATATTTGAGTGTTAAAAGGTTTCAAATTAATACTACATTAGTAGGGGGAAAAATAAGATCTAAGCCTGATGAGGAAGACGTTCTTGCGATAGTCCAAGAAAGAAGTAAACTCTTTTAAACATCTACTGACAGTCTACTATGTGCCAGGTGATATGTTTATACACTGCAGGTACAAAGGTGACCTTTAACTTTGAGGAGTTCACAAGACATAAGAGGATACGGATAAGATAAAAAATAATAGCTACATAAATACAAAATCCTAAGACAAATAAGTACAAATGCTAACAGCACAAGAAAAGCAGCCACCAAGATATTTACTTAATTCTACAATGCCATCAAAAATAAAAGTGCCCTTTCAATTAATAATACCATTATGGAGGTGATATAAACAATACTTTAAGTATAAATCTTGATTATAAGATTAAAACATTTTAAACACTTTGAAGTAACAATAGTTGATGTTATTTATAAAGAACACACTGTGTGCCAGGTACTTCACATGTATAATTTTATTAAAATAATCTTCCCAACACTCAGCAAAACTGATAGTATTATTATCCTGATTTTGCAGATAGGGAAATGAAGCACATCAAAGTTCAGCAGTTTGTCCAAAGCAAGAGAGCTTTCCATTAAAATTCACTCAGATATCTCCATTAGTAAAAAACTATAGCCTATACCGTTAGACACCATACTGTACTACCTTCTCAAGAAAAGCTTCCCAAAGGAGGTGACATGTATGCTCGTTCCTGAAGGACAGGTAGAATTCTGCCATGAAGAGGTAAGAAATAAGGATATTTCAGACTAGTAGAGCAATGTAAACAAAGATAAGGAGATACGAATAGTTTAATGAAGCTGCAAGATATGTTACGAGGAGGGAAAGTGGCCACAGAATTGAAAAGTAACTAGAAACATGAATTAAAACGAAAATGTACAGGAATCTGTATACTATGCCGAGCCATTTAATCTTATTCTATAAAGTACACCACTAATAGTCAAAGTTGACTATTCATATCCTAGAAGGTACATAAAATGACCCACTAGGATACTGGGGGAACAAACTAAAAAATTCTATTTATTTCGAACTTAAGGAAATAAATTAGATTTATTTACAAATAAATTAAGATTTTCTAATATTCAATATATAAACTGACACTGGCAACCTCACTCATTCTGTATGTCAGCTGTCATGTATCATATATTTACTTTACCAAAGATCGCCACAATGTAGAGCAATTGACAGTCATACTCTCACTCTCCAATTCTCTTTCAGCATATTACAAAGTATTGTAGTTTAGATGAATGGATTTAAGGACAGCATCTAGTTTTAGGTAATCTAACCCTCATAAAATAATCACTTTAAAAGATTCTTTCACAGAAATAAACTGCAGAAAGTATTAAGGTAAGCACAAGTGAAAAAATGTTGGGCAACCAACATTTCTCCCTGCTGCTAGAACTGGCTTTTCTTCAGCCACAATAGGAGACCAAAAAACAAGATTTTCATCAGATGTGATATATTCAAATCACAATACTACAATACTCAACACTATATTGAATTTAAGATGCCTAGACCATTCAAGTTGAAAACAGGAACTCAGGAAACATCTAGCCTAGAGATTTGGAAATTATAACCTAAAATTCTAGGCCTACAGGAAATTCATTGGGGAGGGTAAGACAGGGGACCAAACCTCAAACAAACAACATTTAGGGAGTGAACACAAAGAGGAAAAAAAATGAAATAAAACTTAGATGTCACTGAAGGTACAAGGTGAATCAGGGTCCCACTGAAGTGGAAACCAGCAGAGAAAAGAGTTTTAATGAGGAGAAAAGGGGAAATCTTGTCAATTGCTACAGAAAGATCAAAAAGAATGAAAATTAATAAGCCATGGGTTTTTATCAACTGGGTCAAGAACAACACTGAAAAGAGAACAAAATGGTTAACAGCTCTGTCTGGATTCTAACACCAAATCATGTAAATCTATGTGATCTTGTATTACTTAATCTCTCTATGGCTCAGTTTCTTTTTCAGGTAGTTGGTAGGTATTATTCCCAACTTACAGATAAGGCAACTAAGACAGAGAGGTTGAATAACTTACCTAAGGTTCCGCAGCTAGTAAGCAGTACAACTAGGATTCAAACCCAGGCAAAAGGTGTTATAAGTTCTTGACCTTAAAATACACTACCTCACAGGGTTGTTGTGAGAATTAAATGAGATAATCCAAGTAAGTTACTTAAAATAGTGCTGGGCACACAAACAGGACTCAAATAGTAACTATTTTTATATGAGTACCATCATCATTGTTATCACTGAATGATTTTAGGAACATTAGTTTCCTTGGAACATAACTTGAGATCCAGGAGATTTTGAGGGACTGAGGAAAAGAAGGAAAGTGAGAACAGCAACTCCAAGGTGAAGCCCTGTGGAAGGAAGGCTACCTTCCTTGATCGTTGTTATAGGATGAGGAGAGGAACCCAAAGACACTGAGAAACTAAACATACCCAAAAGAGAATAAATGATAGTACAAGATCTCAAATAATACAGATGAGATAAAGGGCACACACAGAGGGGTTAATCCTTAGAAACAAAGATGAAAAGTGCTTCCTCTAAAAGAGGAAGAAAGCTGAAAGAACAACAGACATGTAAAGAAACAAAAGAGACTATGGAAAATGTTAGGGCTGTTCATGTTATATGACATGTATTTTCTCCGTGAATTAAAAGGCAATGTCATCTGTTTAGCATACGAACTTAAGGTCTTGATGGAATAGGAAACTTGAAGGGAATGGTAAATTTGAAATAATCACACAGAGGAGGAAAAGTGACGACTAGTGTTTACCAAAGCACTACTAAAAAAGTTCAGATCACTAATATGGAAATACAGCAATATCAACGATCAGGATGAAATATATTACGGAGCAACTTGTATTTTCAGTGAGTCTCAGAAGTACATATGGGAATGCAACCTGGCCTCTGTCATTCCATTTACTTAAAAGTTTAAGTGTGGACACTTAGGAAAAAAAGAAGATGAATAATAAGACAATAAGATAAAACACTGAGAATTGAACTTTCAGTACTTGAAATGATAATACACATTGAGTGGTTCTGAACTAGGGCACAAAATATTAAATCAACACTGTTTATTTAACCTATGTGGACTTGAGAATTCCTTAGTTATTTATTTAAACGATGAAACATACTGGGGGACACAGTCATATACACAGTTTCTTCAGCTTTACACAAAACTTTTCCTTAAAGAATGTTTCACCTTTGCAGATGTGCTTAGTAGATGGTATACTGAGTTAAAATATATTTAAAGAATGCCTTGACATTTCAATGAGGTGGGTAAGCCTTCCTTTAGATTTAAATAACAGGTACAAAAATACGATACCACCCTCTCCAGTACAATTCAGAAAAAGGTCACGCTTTCCATCAGCTTCTTAATACTAACTACTGTCCTGGAAATCCTCACCTCCTTCTTGATGGTATAACATATGGGTTTATATATATATATATATGTATATGCATATATATATATGTTTATTGAAGTATAGTTGATTTACAATATTATACGTTACTAAATATTCCAAAAATAGATATCCTGATAAGACGCTGACACTAAAAAGTCTTCAAGTCACAATAACTTTCTCTTTTAATGCAAAAATATGTCAGTTTTGGACAAGAGAAAATTTTACTTTGTTAACTGCCTTCTTTAATTGTGCATTTGCTTCTCTGTTTAGATAATATTAATTTGGTAATATTTTCCCCTATTATTAGAAGTAAAAGAAGAAAAAAAAATCAAGACATTAAAGTTTTAAAAATGCTTGCTTATGAAAGTCCAACAGTGTAGATGTTAAATGAAGGAATCATTGTAACATTGTTACTTTAGGAACATTATTATGACAGAAAAATATAATAGTTCTTAAGTAATCGCTATAATTTCATCAATTATTCATATATTGAAAACAATCTCCATGTTTTCCACTATTTTGCCTTCATTGTTATCAATAATACAAACCTAACATTTCAAGACCATCAATAAAAATGGGCATAAAAGATTTTTCAGTGTTTACAAGGTAAATCCTTGTTGAAACTCAAATAACTTCTATTGCGAAAACAAAGCAAAACTATTTTACGCTACTTTATATATCAGCCTATTATTCTCAACAGCATTTGATTTGCGACACCAAAATTTAGTTCTATATATGTCCATAATCATTAAAACATAATTAAATGGCATAGTCTGTCAATATTTAAAGACCATTTTAATTGGGTCGTTCAGTTATGCTATGTTAAATCTTCCCAGTAGTTAATGTGAAAAAAAGTCCCCTCCTCATCCCCTTCCTCATGCATTGTTTTAAGTAGGCCCCTACATAAAGGATTTTTTTCCCCATATTCATTCCCTTTCTTTCATCCACTGTTTGGTCTTATTTATAAAGACCAGCAGTTGCAATAAGAATCCACAGATTTTAAAGAACTATTATCAAGGAAATTAACTTTCACTCTAGTCACCCCTTTATCCTTGTTCTATAAAAAAGATGAGATACTTAGGAGAGATTTGCACTTCCCTCACTCGACCTCACTCCTGATACAGAGCAGTAGCAGTGCGAATACTTTTTACTACATTTCTGTACAATCAGCTGCTAAAGAATTTTTTTAAAAAAAGGAAAGAGAAAAGGAAGGAAGGAAGGAGAAAGAAGAAAGAAAGAAAGAAAAGAAAAGAAAAACTACAGAGACTCAAGTTTTACCTTGGAATATTCCCTAACTATGATGCCAGAGAAAAACAGGGAGGGAGATGGATAAAAGAGGGTTGGGTCGCACACCTCTGCGTCTCATCGACATCAGCGTCACCGTCAACCTGGCTGATCTGGATAAACTTTGATCTGCACGAAACTCAGGGATGGGCTCATTCACAGAGAGCGACATCAGTCTCATACTCTTACTCGGAGCAACTTCAGACTATGAATGGGGATGGAATCTAGAGGAAGTCACTGCAGAGAAAAGCCCATTCAGACTTCTCTGACTGCACTTAGCCTCGCGGACAAGACCCACTCGTTTTAGGTTCCCCCAGAGATCCAGGTTTCAAAGTCACACTGCGGCGCAGAAACAGGGGCCCTGGCTTAACACCCGAAGGTGGGGACGCCCAGCCAGCGGATGGGCAGGAGACAGGGGACAGAGGCGAGGAGTGAACGTCTGAGGCTCGGCGGGCGCGGAGCAGCAGCAGCAGCTGCAGCCGCGGTGCCAGCTGGTGGGCACGTATTCGCGGGACACCCGGGCCGGGAGTCCGAAAGTCCCAGCTGGGGTCCGGGAACAGGGTGCGGGGGCCTGAACAAGTTGTACGGAGCCCGCGGGCCGCCGCGCGGCGGTCCGCGCCGCTAGCGGGGCGAAGGTGACCGGGCGCGGCGGGCGGCAGAGAGGGGCGTGCGCCCACACGTGTGCTAGCGGCAGGTACCCGGGGGCGGCGCGTGCACGCCGGCGTGCGCGCGCGTACGCGCGTGTGTACACACGGACCCGCCAGGGAGGCGGCACCGGCCAGCCGGGCGCGAGGCGGGAGTGGGGCGGAGGGCGCCGCTGCACATACAGCCCTGACTCCCGCCCCCACCCCACCCCACCCCCGTCCCCCGGGACTCGACGGGCCGGTTACCTTTCTCCTCTCTCCACACCTTTTTCTTCTTGTTGCTGGGGTACATGTTGCTGTGGGGGTGGCTGGCTTTAAGCTGCAAGTTCCCCAGGCTCACGGGCAAACAGGGTGTATGCGGAGTGGGAGGGGTGGGAGGGGGCGCTCGGGAGGGAAAAAGTGGAAGAGGCTCCGGGTCCCGCGCCGCTCGCCGCTCTCCAGTCGCCGCCCTCCTCCCTCTGTACGCACTCGGTTCCGGCTCCCACCTGCCTCAGCCCCGCGGCAGCCACCACAGCAGCACCTCAGAGCCTGTCAACTAGGTCACGCCTCGCGCTAACCTAACACCCGCGCAGGCCCCGCCTCCCAGCCTCTAGCCAGCGCCGTCTCCCATTGGCTGCACCGCCCGCCGCTCTCCGCGTTCCAGCTGCCGCGCGCCCCGACTTCGGCCCCAAGGCGCACGCGCAGGCGCAGGCTCGGGCCCGACGCCGAGGACGTTGGGGAGCTGAAGGGGGCGGAGCCAAGGCTCGAGGGGGCTGGAGGTGGCTCACGACTGGGGCGGTGCGTGGGGCGGCCCCGCGGGAGCACCGTGAGGCGCTGGGCGCTTCCTTGCGGCTTCGCGGCGCTGGGAAAACCCGAGGGCGTGGCCTACTGGAAGGGCCAGGTGCGCCAGGTGATTGCGCGCTGACAGGGAAAAGCTGCCTCAGGGCCTGGAAGAAGTGGAAGTGGGAGGAGATGTAAGTCAACAAGAATTGTATACTTTCACTGTCACCGCCCCGTCTGGACGGATTTTACCGGATAATCTGAAGCTTTCCTCTTGGTGGGCAAATATAACCGAAAGAAGTGAAAGGATTAGGAAATGGTTCCAGACCATATACAATCAGCTCCTTGACCTTGTAGTAAAAATTATGTATTTCACTCGACTCCGGTGAAGTCTGGAAAGAACAAAAGTAAACTGAACTACTCAAGGGTTTAAGAACCGGGGAGTAGTGGGCAACCAGAACCTTATACTGGAAACGGAAAGAAGTCACATCAAAGCAAGTTCAAGTGGGTGTTAACCAGAGCCCGTCATCTTATCGGTTTTATTCCCCCACCAATTGCTTCAGTTAAGGCGCTAGTCTAAAGGGCTCGCTTGAATCTGGGCAATGCTAGTCTGCAGGTGATCTGAAAACCCGGCTCCGTTCGAGTCCACCATAGGAGTAGGGTGACCTAGAATTTAGAGGAAGTTTGGTAACCCCATCCCCAAATTTATGGTGTTTCTAAATATCACACAAGGCTGATTTGGTGGATGTGGTGAATCCACATTTATTTGGCAATTGGGGTGCTGTGTTATCTGTGTTGTACTTAAGCCAGGTGTGTAAGAGCAAATAATTATTTGGAACAGGTTTTTAATAATAAGAGGAAGGAAGGGGGGGCCCTTAAGAATTGTAAAGAATGAAATGTTTTGAGCAACAGGACACTCTCATGAGGATGATTAATAACAGTAAGATAATTTTGTTAATTTTGACATTGTTTCTGCTTCTGTTTTTCTTTTAATGCTGTGAAGTACATAAAAATTTGTTTGAGAGAAATAGGGAAAGCTTCAAGAAGGAAGTGACATTTGAGCTAATAATGAAAATATGCACTCATTTGTTGGCAGTGGAAATAAAAGCGGGACTCTAAGGCACATTACCAAGGTAGTATCAATAAAACTTGGTAATGAAATAGATTTGGGGAAGAGAATAAGAAAGACAAAGAATCTAGGGTTTCACGGTATAGTTGAGGAAAATAGCAATATTAATAATATTTGGCAATACAGGAGCAGTTTCAGATTTAATGGGAAAGATATTGAGTCCTCAGTTAGAAATGCAAAATGCAATGTGTGCAGGAAAGTGCATTATACTGGGCACCTTCTCTTCTGTTACAACAGAGAAGCTGTTTCCACCCCAACCCAGAGCCAGTTCTTCCACCTGTGCTTTCTTTCTTTTTTTAAATGTTTATTTATTTATTTATTATTTTTGGCTGCGTTGGGTCTTTGTTGCTGTGCGTGGGCTTTCTCTAGTTGCGGCGAGCGGGGGCTACTCTTTGTTACGGTGCGCAAGCTTCTCATTGCGGTTGCTTCTCTTGTTGCGGAGCACAGGCGCTAGGCGTGCAGGCTTCAGTAGTTGTGGCTCGCGGGCTCTAGAGCGCAGGCTCAGTAGATGTGGTGCACGGGCTTGCAGTATGTGGGATCTTCCCAGACCAGGGCTCAAACCCCTGTCCTCTGAATTGGCAGGCAGATTCTTAACCACTGCACCACCAGGGAAGTCTGCCACCTGTGCTTTCTTAGAACTGCACTACTGATTATCCTTTATCTCATGTTGACTCAAAGAACTGGGACCATCCATCAACTTTTAAACTTTCTCAGGTTTCTCACATGTTAAAATAAATAAAATAAAAATAAATACAAATGCCTCCCGTGACCCCACACTCCTACTGCTAAGGGAAGTTACTTTCCAAAGTAACTTCCTCCTTTCCAAAATGTTGTGTCAATTTTCTTGTATCCCACTTTCTGCTCTTCAGTCCACTCTAATCTGGGTTCTATCCTATAAATAAACTTAAACGGCTGTTACTAAGGTAATCAATGGCCTTCATGTGATATTTAATGGACATTTTTCAATCTTTCTCTTACAAGATCTCTCAGCAGCATTTAATAATATTAACCTCTTATTCCTCCTGACAGCATTCTTTTCCTTTAATTTTGTCAGCCTTTTGAGTTTCCTCCTGTCTGGTCATTTCTTTATAGCCTCCTTTGTTAGCCCATCTTACTTTTCAGCCATTACATTTTGGAGTTCATTCTTTGAATAATTTCATCCATATTCATGGCTTCAGTTATAACTATAATTCTCAACCAGGGGCAATTCTGCCTCCCTTGGGGACATTGGCAATGTCTGGAGACATTTTTGGTTGTCACACCTGAGGGAAAAATGCTACTGGCATTGAGTGAATGTAAACCAAGGATTCTGCTAAGCATCCTACCATGCACAGGACAGTCCCCTGCAATAAAGAATGCCAATACCGTTGAGGTTGGAAAATCCTGAGTTACATCAATGACTCCCACATTTATTAACTACAGGAAAGTTTTCTTACCCCTCTGCCCTGAATCTAGAGTTATCTTGTCAAGTGTGATCAGGTCAATTTACTGTTGTAAATCATTCAGTGACTTTGTGGTGGACTTTACCATGGATTGAACTGAGTTCCCCCAAAATTCATATAGCCCACAATGTGCTTATATCTAGATATAGGGTCTTTAGGAGGTAATTATGGTTAACTGAGGTCATAAGGGTGGGGCCCTAATCCAGTAGGACTGTGGCCTTATAAAAAGGAGAAGAGTTCACACTCTCTCTCTCTCCCCTTCCCTCTGACTCCTGCATTCTAACTCCACTGTCCCCCATCATGTAAAGACCCAGTGAGAAGGCAGCCTTCTGCAAACCAGGAAGAGAGCCTTCACAAGAAGCAGACCATGCTGTACCCTGATCATGGACTTCCAGCATCCAGAACTGTGAGAAAACTAACTTCTGTTGTTTAAGCCGCCCAGTGTGTGGTATTTTGTTATGGCAGCCCAAGATGACTAACACAGTCTTATAAAAACTGAATCATTTAGAAGTGACCATCACCTACCAATTCTGCTTTACCATGCTCCACCCCCACCACCCATCTCTGATTCCAACCATAGCAGCCCTTAGAGCTTTTCAGTTCCTTGAACATGTCTTATTCTCACCACATGGCCTTTTCACATGTTTATCCCTATACCTAGGACATGTTTTGCTTAGTTAACCCATTCTCATTCTTCAGAGTTTAGCTGGCAAAATTCACTCCCTGGCAAAGCCCTTCCTGATTCTGATCCCACCTGACCTCTACGTACAGCTTCCTCTTCTGTGTCCTCAGTACTCATTCATTTTCCTATAAAGCACTTTTTATAGTTTGTAATTATACATTTATTTTTGTGATTATTTCATTAATATTTGCCTTTCACTCTAGACTTATAAACTCTCTGAGGACGGGAAATACATCTTGTTGCTCACCATCCACAGAAAATGCACAATACTTGGCACATAATAAAAATGTATTGAATAACTGAAAGTTAAGTGAGCATCCATAGAGAAATGCTGGCAAAACTAAGGAGGAGCACATGACACCAAAATGTGAGCCCCTAATTTAATGTGAAGACCAAGAGAGGAACTAACAAATAAAATTAATGAACACCTCAAAGAGTATTACCTTTCATCTTTAGCATATAGCAGATTTTCAACATGTAAATGAATGAGGCAGGGAGTGGTAGAAGAAGAATGAGAAGTGTGTTCAAAAGTGTAAAAAAGTAACTGCAATTCAATTTTCAGAGAAACCAATAATATGTTTTCAAGAAGATGTTTATGGTCAGAAATGTCAGATGTCTCACAGAGATCAAGTAGGATAAGAACTGAGAAAAGATAATTGGATTTATAGTCTATGTAAATTAGTGAAAATAAAAACAAGTAGTTGAAGAATAAGTGAGACGCAACAAGCCAGAAGCAGTGATTAAGGAGTATTCTTTCAAGATGTTTAGAGGCTAAGGGATAAGTAGAAAAGATAGCAGTAACAAGGATACGAGAGTCAAGGGAAAATTTTTCTAGGAGAGGTGGAATGAAGAGTTTTTAAATTAAGAAGAAGATTGGTACAAAAAGATTGAAACAAAAAGAGAGAGAGAGAAAAAGTTAGAAGAGAAAAGAACAAATGTTAGATAGAGTGAAGTACCAGAGAAAGTAAATGTGGAAAGAATCAAAAGTGAGAGAAGTTTGGATTTAGAATATAGGAAGTGCATTTCATCTTTTGGGATGAATTAGGAAAAAAAGAACAGATGGAGATTCAAAAATGTTTTTTTAATAAAAAGGAAGGAAGTCGAGGTAAGATAGGTCAAATGGCCTCAGTTTCCATGAAAATAGGAAGCAAAATCATCTGCTGGAA
The DNA here is from genome assembly GCF_003676395.1 of Aethalodelphis obliquidens. Classification (NCBI taxonomy): domain Eukaryota; kingdom Metazoa; phylum Chordata; class Mammalia; order Artiodactyla; family Delphinidae; genus Aethalodelphis; species Aethalodelphis obliquidens. The sequence continues at coordinate 22,191,682 of NW_020837962.1, forward strand.
GATGCTGATAATTCTGGATCCAAATGGGGACTGGAAAAAAAGGTTGTTTGAAGAATGTTTAATGGATGATATTAAGAGTTTAAATAAATTTTATTTAGATACTTTTTTAAAGTACAGCAGTTGGGCCAGTTCTATTTTGAAGTCTCTTGGTGAGAGGAAAAGATATTAGGGACACTGGTAGACTGAATAATGGTCCCAAAGATCTCCAGGACCTAATCTCTAGAACCTATGAATGTTACTTTATTTGGCAAAAGGAACTTTGCCAACATGACTGAGGATTTTGAGATCAGGAGATTATCTTGTATTTTGGTGGTGCCTAAATGTAATCGCAAGTGTCCTAAGAGGGAGACAGAAGGAGATTAAACCACAGAAGGGGAGAAGGCAAATGATGATTGTGCACAGATTAGAGTGATGTAGCCACAAATTGAGAAATGTGGGCAACCACTAAAATCTGGATGATTCTAGGCAAGGAATGGATTCTCCCCTGGAGCCCCCAGAACCAATTAGGTCTGCTCTTAATTTTAGTCCTGTAAGAATCCTTTTGGACTTCTGACCTCCAGAACTGTAAGACAATACATTTCTGTTTTTTTTTTCTGTTATTTTTAACCCACTAAATTTGTAGTAATTTGTCACAACAGCAATGAGAATACAGGGAGTAAACCTAAAAATTCAAGGCAATAAATACATCTGTTTCTGAAGTAATTACCTGAACACACTGTAAAAGTTGGATATATTTTAGGTATGATTTCTCTACTAACTCCATTCTTTGGGTATTGTTAATATTGCGATACTTTACCTAATATTCATTTTGATTTCTGGTCCTAGCCTTAAGGGTATTCATTCATAAAATGCCCATATATTTTAAGAGAGTAAAGAAGGCATTTTTAAACACCTTTTAATGAAAGTTTAATGAAACACCCTTTTTTTAACATCTTTATTGGAGTATAATTGCTTTACAATGTTGTGTTAATTTCCCTTGTATAACAAAGTGAATCAGCTATATGTATGCATATATCCCCATATCCCCTCCCTGTTGAGGCCCCTCCCTCCCACCCTCCCTATCCCACCCCTCTAGGTGGTCACAAAGCACGGAGCCGATCTCCCTGTGCTATGCGCTTCTCACTAGCTATCTATTTTACACTGGGTAGTGTATATATGTCAATGCTATGCTCTCATTTTGTCCCAGCTTACCCTTCCCCCTCCCCTTGTCCTCAAGTCCATTCTCTATGCCTGCATCTTTATTCCTGTCCTGCCCCTAGGTTTATCAGAACCATTTTTTTTTTTAGATTCCATATATATGTGTTAGCATATGGTATTTGTTTTTCTCTTTCAAAAATGTAATTGATGACTGGGATTTGTTTGTCTTGGTCCTAGTAAAATGTCAGCAGTTCCTTACCTGAACAGAGTATAAACATTTTCACCAAGATGGGGACCATAGCAGACTTGGTCCATATATTTCCTGTCCACCATAGCCTTGAGATCTTAGATTAAAGGATGATGTCAGGTTAGTTAATTGTGTTTTCACATAATTGCAGCTTGTATCTCTGGAGGTACCATAAAAATAAGAATTTCCAGCAACTCTGAACAGAATTCAGAAAGCAACTCCCACCTGTTTCAAGACTACCACTTATCTCTCACCAGAGAAGTAAGAAACTAGATATGGTTCCTTCCCCACAGCCTGCTCTGTCCATCAGCTGCCTTCATTCCCTGTTGAAAGGAACTTCCTGGCCTGGCAGCTCATTGGCCCAAGAGTAAAGAAATTGTTGCTTAGCAACCAAGTCCTGACCCCTGCAGACCTAAAAAGAGGAAGCTTGTGGACCAGCCACCTAGTTCTGCCTGTGTTACAGTAAGAAGGAGCTGCTTAGGAGAAAATGAAGCCCTTGTCCCTGCTAATAGAGATATTGATAATTCTTGGGGTCACAATTAAAAGTAAGTTTTTCTGTCCTTATGGTTCTCTATGAGCGGTTTTAGCACTAAAGGTGGAAGCTGATTAGAAAATCATATGTAACTTCACTATATTCCTAATTAACACTACTTTTGGATAACTACTTTAAAGTATTCAATTAGGATAAATAGTAATGATACTCTTATTTAGGACAATACGTGGGAAGGATGTGTGTGTGTGTGTGTGTGTGTGTGTGTGTGAGAGAGAGAGAGAGAGAGAGAGAGAGAGAGAGAAGGAGAGAGAGAAGGAGTGGGCTGGGAGAGATTGAGCAAATCTATGAGAAAAGGCTTACAGTAATTTTTATAGAGTAGGGATATTTGAGACAGGTTAAGTTTTGTTAAATCTAGAATATCATGAAGATCTAGTTCTAGAACTTTAAATGAAAAGTATAGAACTCAAAGAGTGGTAAAGTGCTTTAATTTATATTCTTATAGTCTCTTATAATCTTTCCACAATATCAATTCTACTTTCAAAGTTTCCATTATTCCTAACTAATTACTATCTTAAAATGGAAATTATTTTCCAGTCTTGTTTCTCTGGCCGTTTAGCGAGTTAATTTTTACCCAATCCTCAGATACTTTGCTCATCATGGATTCAATTTAAGGAATATTTATTTGCATTTAACCCAGGAATGCAAGGTTGGTATAACATCTGAAAGTTAGTTAATGTAACACACCACATCAATAGATCAAATGACAAAGACCACATGGTCATCTCAATTGATGCAGGAAGAGCACTTGACAAGTCAACTTCCCTTTTGTGTAGAAACACTCAACAAACTAGGAATAGAAGGGAACTTGTCAACCTAATAAAGTGCATCCTCAAAAAACTGGCACCTAATATATTTAATGGTGAAAGACTGAATGCTTTCCCCATATTATCCGCCTAAGATCAGGAACAAGACAAGGTTGTCTACTCTTGCCATTCCTATTCAACATTGTACTGGAGGTTCTAGCCAAGGCAATTAGATAAGAAAAAGAAATAAAGATTGGGAAGGGAGAAGTAAACCTATCTGTATTTACCAAAGACATGATCTTATACACAGAAAATCCTAAGGTATCCAGTAAAAAACTATGAGAACTGATAAATGAGTTCAGCAGGGTTGCAGGATAAAAGACTAATAGACAAAAATTGATTCTATTTCTATACCATCACAGTAAACAAACCAAAAATGAAATTAACAATTTCATTTACAATAGCATCGAAATAGATAAAGTGCTTAGAAATAAATTTAACAAAAAAGTGCAGAGCTCATACTCTGAAACTGTAAAAATTGTTAAAAGAAATTAAAGAAAACTTCAATAAATTAAAATACTTCCCATGTTCATGGATTGGGAAATTTAATATTGTTAAGATGGTAGTAGTCTCCAGTTTGATCTACAGATTCAATATAATCCTATCAAAATCCCAGCTTACTTCTTTGCAGAAATTAATAAAACAATCTGAAAATTAATATGGAAATGAATGTTCTTCTTGAAAAAAAAGGATAAAGTTAGAGGACTCACACTTCTCAATTTCCAAACTTACTACAGAACTACAGTAATTAAGACAATGTGGTACTGGCATGAAAACAGACATATAGATCAATGAAATGTCATTGAAAGTTCAGAAATAAATCCTCACATTTATTGTCAATAGATTTTTGGCAAAGATGCCAAAACATTGAGTTAATGGGGAAGGGGAATAATAATTCTTCAACATATGGTGAGGGCATCTGGAAAGCCACCTATCTCATACTAGTTGGACACCTACTGCACACTGTATATAGAAACTAATTCAAAATGTGTCAAAGACCTAAATATAATAGCTAAATCTTTAAAACTCTTAGAAGAAAACATATACATAAATCTTTGTGACCCTATATTAGGTGATGATTTCTTAGATATGCCACCAAAAGCACAAGCAAAAAAAAACCAAACTGGATGTCATCAAAATTAAGCACTTTTATGCTTCAAAGGACATCATCAAGAAACTGAAAAGACACCCCACAGAATGGGAGAAAATGTTTGCAAATCATACATTCAATAAAGGTTTAGTATTCAGGATATATTAATAACTCTTAGAACTCATCAAAAAAATGACAAAAAAACCAATTTTTAAATGGGCAAAGGAATTGCATAGATGCTCTTCCATAGAAGCTATACAAATGTCCATCAAATGCATGAAAACACATTCAACATCATTGGTCATTAAGAAAATGCAAATCAAAACCACAATGATATATTACATCATATCTATTAGGATGCCTATAATAAAAAACAAAAAAGGAAAATAGCAAGATTTGACAATGATGCAGAGAAATAAGAACGTTCACACATTGCTAGTAGGAATGTAAAATGGTACTGCCACTGTGGAAAACAGTTTGGCAGTTCCTCAAAAAGTTAAATTTAGAATTACCATATGACCCATCAATTCCACTACTAGGAACACACCCAAGAGAAATGAAAGCATATGTCCACACTGAAAATTTGTATACAAATGTTTATAAAAACATTATTTATTATATTTAAAAGGTGGAAACAACCTAAATAATGGATGAGTCGATAAACAAATTGTGGTGTATACATACTATGGAATTCAACCATGAAAAGGAATGAGGTACTGGAACATACTACAAGTTGGATAAACCTCAAAAACGTTATGATATGTGAAAGAAGCCAGATACAAAAGGCCACATATTATATGATTTTTATTATATGAAATATATGTGAAATATCCAGAAGAGGCAAATCCATAGAGACAGAAAACACTTTAGTGGTTGCCAGTGGATGGGAGAAGAGATAATGGGGAGTTATTTAATGAATATAGAGTGAATTTCTGGGTTAAAGAAAAAGGGCTTTTTTGTTTGTTTTTTATTTATTTTTTTTTTTGGCTGCGTTGGGTCTTCATTGCTGCGTGCAGACTTTCTCTAGTTGTGGTGAGCGAAGGCTACTCTTCGTTGCCGTGCACGGGCTTCTCATTGCTATGGCTTCTCTTGTTGCAGAGCACGGGTTCTAGGTTCACATGGGCTTCAGTAGTTGTGGCTTGCAGTAGTTGCTCCACGGCACGTGGGATCTTCCCAGACCAGGGATCCAACTCATGTTCCCCTGCATTGGCAGGTGGATTCTTAACCACTGCGTCACCAAGGAAGACCCAAGAAAAAATTCTGAAACTAAAAAGAGATGGTGGTTGTGAATGCACTAACAGTCACTTAATTGTACACTTTAAAATGGTTACTTATATATTATGAACTTCACCTCAATTTTTTAAATGGTACGATGCTTTGGAAAGCAGCCTTGAAGTTCCTCAAAAGATTAAACATAGAATTACCATATGATCCAGAAATTACACCCTAGGTATGTATCCAAGGGAACTGAAAACATTCCCATGCAAAAACTTGTACACAAATGGCAGCATTATTCATAGTAGCCAAAAAGTGGGAAAAAACTAATGTTCACCAGCTGATGAATAATAAATATACTTTGTTATATCCATGCAATGGAATATTATTCAGCAAAAAAATAAATGAGGTACAATATGGATGATCATTGAAAATATTATGCTAAGCAAAAGAAACTAGACATAAAAGGCCACATATTGTGTGATTTCATACAGATGAAATGTCCAGAATAGGCAAGTCCACAGAGACAGAAAGTAGTTTGCTAGTTACCTAGAGCTGGGAGGTGTAGGGGATTTGAGGAGATTATGGCTAAGAGATTACTTTTGGGGTAATGAAAATGTTCTAAAATTAAGGTGATGGTTGCACAAATCTCTGAATATCCTAAAAGCCATTGACTTATAGGGAGAAAAAAAATATTTAATAAAAGTTACATGCCAGGAGTATGGGAAGAATATCTAAGACACAGTCCTTGTCCTTGAGTAGCTTAGAGTCTAGAACAAAAAAACAAGTAAACAGGGAATAAATTGTAAAGTGTTGTAGGTATTAAAATAGAGGCATTTATAAGATACTGTAGGGCACAAATCGGGGAGGCCAATTCTACCAGTGTGCAGAGCAGTCAGAGGGCTTCATAAAGGAAAGGACATAAACTGAATCTTGAAAGATTAGTGAGTGTTCACTAAGCAGGCAAAAGAGAACGAGAACATTTCAGACCAGGTAAAGGGAACAAAGACACAGAGGAATAAAAGAGCATGGTCTATAAATAAGTATGTCAGTTTGCTATGGTTTGGGATATAAGATGGAACACGGCAATTGATGGGGGGAGAGGTAGGCAAAGACTGTGTGATAGGCTTTGAAGTTTGGGCTTGATCCTGTGAGCAATGGGGAGTCATTTAAGGGTTTACTCATTGAAGAACATGAATAGACTTATGCTTTTTAAAAATGACTTTGGCAGTTGAGAGGTGGATGGATTCTAGCTGTACAACTCTAGTGACAATGTAAACAGTAGCAGACTATTGAATGGCCCAAACAAGGAACTATGAGGACTTAAACTATAGCGATAGCAGTGGGGACTGAGGAGTAGATGGAAAACAAGACTAAAGAGAATAGTGTCATAAGAGTCCAGAGTGAGAGCGTGCCATGAAGATGGGAACAGCCAATAGTGCCAAATGCCGGAGACAGTAGGGGAAAGAGGTAAGAGCCAACAAGTGACCATTGGATTTAATAGCTGGAGAATCCACATTGCCAAGACAGTTTTATTAGAGAAGCAGGGACAAAATTTGATTTCAGTTGGTGGGAGTGAACAGGAGGAGAGAAAGTAGAGACAGTAATGATGAGTACAGAGCTCTTCCTGGATTATGACATGGTGCCAGGGTCACATGCGTTTTCAACAGATCATTTACTGATTGCAGGTGTACAGAGACCCAAGGAAGTAGTTAGTGGGGGAGAAGACATTTGCTTTACAAGCTAGTGCTAACACACCTAAGGTTCATACATAAAATCAGCCCTTAACCCCACTCTATTTTTTCTCTGCCTACCTCTCTACCCCTACTTCTCAAGGCAAAACAGGTCTGTCCTTTTTCACTCACATGTACCTTGCAAGCTTGCATGTTGCCTTTTTATGCATTTTTTGCTTGATGCTCAATATACTTTGATTTCACCTCTGTAAAAATATTGAAAGAGGGATGATGCCATAACTATGTGATTTTCCCTGACTCTGCATTCACCTCAGGAAAGTTCTAAAATAGTTACCAACATTTTTCCCTTTTAGTAAATCCTCAGGAAAAAAGTAGTTGATGCTTATGGAAAGAATGAGCAATCTATCCCAAAGTGTAGCTTACAAAATGGAAATAAAACTAATAGTGTGTTTTTTCTGTATCCACCCTATCCGTCCAGATGCTGATTTAAGGTAGTATAAGGTATATAACTGAGGCAGAAAAAAGACATTGTCAGAAGTTCCAGCTCTAGATTGTCCAGGATTCAAGGTTTCTCTATCCTGTCTCTCTTTTCAGGAGTAATTTCTCACTGTCATACAAATTCTGCAATTAGAAAAAAATAAAGTAAAATTCAAGTACAAGCTAAAATAGAAAGTTCATAACAACTCTGTCCCCTGATAGTCACCCACCCAGCAACCCTCTTCCTCAGTTGAAAAAGGCAAGTAGCTCATCGATCTCACACTAATCGGTGGTCAGAAAACAATTGCCTAGCAATCACATCTATATTCCTGGAGGGTCCAGAGAGAACCACATAAAGGCCAAGTCCTAGACATGTTGCAGTTGATTCTGGGCCTAAGCAGTACAAGCAGGCAATGTCTTACTGCTTCAGAAATGTACTTCCATTACCAGTTCTATTTTGAATAACTTTTGAAATCCAAGAATTTTAAATTACCTTAGCTTCCTTTCAGTTTTGTTTGTTTTTTAATAGAGTAGCTCTTTCTTTTTCAGTTAATTTTATTTATTTATTTTTTGGCTGCATTGTGTCTTCGTTGTTGCGTGGGGGCTTTCTCTAGTTGCGGCAAGCAGGGGCTACTCTTCGTTGCGGTGCGCGGGCTTCTCATTGCGGTGGCTTCTCTTGTTGCGGAACACGGGCTCTAACCGCGCAAGCTTCAGTAGTTGTGGCACACGGGCTCTAGAGCATAGGCTCAATAGTTGTGGTGCACGGGCTTTGTTGCTCCGCAGCATGTGGGATCTTCCCGGACCAGGGATCAAACCCATGTGCCCTGCATTGGCAGGCAGATTCTTAACCACTGCACCACCAGGGAAGTCCCTCAGTTCTTTATATTATGCCTCTAAACAAGGAAAGAATAAATTGTCAGTATCTGGAGCATCTTTCCTTGCAGAGAAGCAGGAGGGAGCAGGTGTGTCATGGTGGGACCATTGACTACTAGAGAGAAGTTTGATTTCTGTGTTATGTTAGGGATCAGTAAGGAAGCTCATTTCTCCTTTGTGAATTGTCCCAAAATATGTAAAGCTTTTCCTTGTATTCATATCCTAGAGTCACCTGAAAGGTTTCTATATTAACCAATTACTGTTACTCTTTGGAACCATCCAGTAGGACAGCACTCAGTGGGGAGAGGGCAGCCCTCAACCTGGAGCTCTCTGGGAGAATAGACGCCCCTGCTGAACCCATGAATGCCCTTGCATCAGCTTTATTTCTGGTTGCTCAGTTAGCTTTGAGGAACTAACCTCTTCTGCCATGTCCTTTTGTCATACCAGAAATCACTCTTCCCAATTCTACTTGATTTTGTCCATGCAGAGACTCATAATCCACTTCTACTCCATTTTCTCCATGCAAAGACTCTCATGTCTCTCTTATCACATAACTACTCCAAGAATTCTCTCTGCCAGTAATAGCCCTCTACTTGCTCCTAACTGATTCTAAGATCTACTCCCCATCTATTGAGACTGCTTTCTCAAAGAACACCAATAGCCAATGATTACCAATCCAGTGGCTCTTACTGTTCTTACTACTTAACCTCTCAGCAGCATTTGACACTATATTCTTTCCCCTCTACCTCTGTAGAATCTTCTTAGGCTCTTTCACTGGCTTGTTTTCCTCAACCCTCCCTTTAAATGCTATGCCCAAAGTTCAGTGCTTAGCTCTCTTGCTCTTCATATTCTATGCTTCTGGTGCTCTCTCCCAAGCCCCACAGCTTCATTTACCTGTGTATTTACACCCTAGACCTTCCTCTGAATCTCCAGGCCTACGTATCAGCTGCATGATGGTCATGAACAATGTATGGTCTGCGAACATCTTAAATTCAACATTTCTTCTCAGAGTTAGTTCCTCTCGGACTTCCCTGGTGGTCCAGTGGTTAAGACTCTGGGCTTCCACTGCAGGGGGCACAGGTTCGATCCCTAGTCGGGGAACTAAGATCCTGCATGCCTCAGAGCGCAGCCAAAAAAAAAAAGTTCCCCTCCTATGTTTCTTCTCTTCTTAATGACATCAACATCCCTCCCAGCTCCCTTGGTTCTCAAGTGTAAAACCTGCAAATTATATGATCATACAGTTAATAATGCACTAATTATCATCTAATTCAATGTTTTTACAGATGATAGGAGTGGCGCCCAGAGTGGTGAAATTAATTCCCAAGGGTTATTTTGCAAGGCCAGTTCTGGAGCCAAAATCTCCTAATCCTTTATGATTATTCATTCCTTTATTCCTTCACCAAATCCTGTCAGTTCCACAGTGCTTCTCCCATCTATACATTTTCACCATCTCAATTTATAGTCTTATTTTTGTATTTTTTATTTATATTACTGCACTTCTAACTTTCCCCTCTCTTATTCACAATACAGTACTGCGGGAAATAATATTCCTAAACCCCAGATTTGATCATGATTTTCCCTGTTTCAAGCACCTACTTTATACAGAATAAAGTTCCGACATCTTGTCCAGCAGTCAAAATCCTATGCAGTTAGATCTGAACTTCCTTTATTTCAACCAATTCAAACTATGAGCTACTCAGTATACCTAACTCTCTCACTTCCACATCTTTCTCCGTCTGTTCTACAGACGGACGGTTTGCAGGAATGGACTGTCATTCCATCTTCTTCCCCATCACCACCATAGATCCACAGCATAACATCCTACTAATCTTTTAAAGTCCATTTCAAGTTCTACTCCTCCAAAAAAAGCTTTCCCAAGCCCTTCCTCATAGCACATTGTGCCTTTACTTTCTTATGCATCACAGTTTCACAACTGAGTTAGTTTTTAACCCTTCTCACTATATTATCAACTACCTGAATGCAGAAATTGTGTTTTACTTACCTTTAGTATTTCCTATAGCACATTGCAGAACTTGGCATATAATAGATGCTCAGTTGGCACTTGTAAAATAGAATAACTAACATCTGTGTAATACTTTGAAATTTGTAAAATACATTCCCAAAACCTGTGGAGTAAGTCATGTAAGTATTTTTATTATTCTAAATTTACACATTTTCAAAACTCTGAAATATAGAGTTTAGTAAAACCTGAATCCTCTAATAGGAACCAAGCTTTGTTTTTTGTTTTTTACTCCCTATCACCTGTTTGTTATGCTAAGTCTGTATTCTTCAAAGTAGACTTCTGAGGGTATTTGCCTTATTATCATATTTACTTGCCTCAGGCTATTTCTACATACTACCAAACAGCTAGATAAAAAATAAAAATGCAATCAATCTTCCAAATATTTTAAAATGTAGTATACATATGTTTGTTTCTGTATAGAACAAACAGCTAGGTGATTGATTTGCATTATTTACTTTTCAACCAGTTGTTTCAGCAGTGTGCTGATTATATAAACTCCAACAGTGGCGTTTTCTCAGTTTTTTGTTGATTTTGTAATTTTACTGCCATCTGCAATTTTTTTACAGTAGCCATCTAATTTTATTTATATAGTTTATTGCCAATGAGATATGGTAGGCAAGAAAAACTGGTTTCTTTTAAGTCTTCTTTAAGCCTGCCCCACAGACTTGGAGCCAAGGTTACATGGGATTGAAGAAATATTCCCAAATTGGAAAAAGTACTGTAATGTACACCCTGCAGCTTCCCTCATAGAAGAGTTAAAAACAAAAAAACCCCAACTCATCAGCTCTGAAAAACAAGTGCCTTTGATGAAAAAGGAATTAGGAATACCTAAAAGACAAGAGATAGAAATGAATTGAAAGAAGAAACTTTTGCCCAAAAATGTACAAAAGAGAATATGGCTAGAAAAAAATGTACAAGTGGGTTCAGGAAAAAGGGAAGGAGCCCCAGGGCAAAAAGAAAGGGTTGGTTGAAAACAACATTAGGAGCAGCCTAGCAGTTCTGATCCCTACTCCCCTCATCACTACATGGCACTACCACCAGATACAAAGGAAAAGTCAGCACTTTGATTTCTGGTAACAAAAGCCTAGGTGACTAGGTTATTTGGACCAACCCTCCCACTAAAAACATATGACACAAAAATATACGAAAGTCTTAAATTTATCAAAGAGTTGAGAAGTTAGTAAAGGACTACCAACAAAAAAATCTACAGAATTGCTGGAATGCAGAGAAGTAAACACAGAGCACCTGAGCAGGGCCTGGACTTGCCTTACCCTGGTCCCAGCCCTGTACCTGAATATCAAAACAGCTTTTGCCCTGAACAAAATAAACTTCGGCTTTGGTTTTAGTGGCCTCACAAAGCAAGAAGGACGGAACTGTAGTCCTCAAGACCTGTTAAAGGTGAGGCATCTAATAAGAAACTTTTTCATCATTAACCAAAGTGCATAAAGTGCTATACTCATAGGATAAGGGCAGACCAGAAGTAAATACACCCCTTCCAAAGTCCAGGGATCTGCAGAGAGCTTGACACTTAGCAGAGCACAGAGAAAAGGAAAAGGATAAATTACATTTCTGAGAAGTTATGGTCTCAGGCCAGCCCTCCTGGAGATTTACAGCCTTGGTAATCCCAGGTATCCTGAGCCTAGAACTAGATCTAAAATGGTCCTGTACTGTAGTGCCCTAGGCACTTGGCAAAAGCAAACTCATTTTCTCCCCACAGGAAGGCAACTTCATTGTAGGTCTCAAAGAACCCACTCAGATAAGGTTTTCAGTACATAATAAAATTAACTAAGCACACAAGGAGACAAAGCACCATGAAGCAGGGGCATTTTGGGGTGGGTATTTGGGCCAGAGATGTAGGATACAGCTGCAAGTGGCTAGTGATACTCAAGCAGCCTGTATTCCAGAAGACTAGCTCCTGTCACATCCTGATAGCATATCCTACAACACTCCGTTACTAGTGGCAAGCTGAGGTAATTGTTATAGCATTCACAGACAGGTTAAGAGGGAAAATCCAAGTCCAACATGAATACAATCAAGAATCACCAAACATTTGAGAAAAACTAACACCATGAGAGAAAAGCATCAGCCTAAACACACACACACACACACACACACACACACACACACACACACAC
>NW_020837962.1:22203938-22233843 GCF_003676395.1 Aethalodelphis obliquidens
ACACACACACACACACACACACACACACACACACACACACACACCCTGATAACACCTGAGGAAATAGAACAAGTAGAACAAATGGTTGAAAACTAAAACATAAAATGATTGTCATAAGATGTATTTAGAGAGGTTGCTATATCCTTGAAACAAGAGCAGGTCTAAAAGATGAGCTATTTTGGAAATGAAATAAATAATGGTTAAAAAAAAAAGCCTCAAGGGTAAATAGCAAAATTGAAGAGCAACCTGGAGGCTCAAAGATCAAACTGAGAAATTCTCTTAGATCACACTGCAAATGGACAGAGAGATGACATGTATAAAATAAAGGTTAAAGGCCTTGGAGGAGCCACCCAAAAGTTACAAATCCACATAATGGGATTTCCAGAAAGAGAAAATCAAAGCACTTAGAAAAAGAAATAAAGAAATCAAATAAAATTCCCCAGATCTGAAAAACGACTCAGATTTTTAGATTAAGTGCCACTGAGTGCCAAGCAAGAAGACTGAGAAAAGACACACTCCTAGAAAATAATGGCAAAATCTTAATATTTCATGGCTAATCAGAAAATCCTAAAGGCTTCTAAAGAGAAAAAATACATTATTTATAAGGAATAAAAGCACCATGTTGACTTCAAATTCATTAGCAACATTGGGTACAAAAAGATACTAGAGAAATATTTTCTTAGTATTGAGGTAAAATGATTTTGAATCTAGAATTTTATAATCTGACAAACTATCAGACAAGTGTAATGGCCAAATAAGATATTTACAGACAAGAGAGGATTCAGAAAATTTACCATCCACAAATTTTTAGCTGAAATATTGACTTGAAGATATGCTCCAGCAAAATAAAACACAAATTCAGGAGGAACACCAAAAATCAATGGTAAGCAAAGAAATCTTTAAGACTTATGATTACTCTAAATAAATGTTCATTTTAATTTAAAAAAATATAACAATCACAAATTCATTTAAAAAATTCCTTTCACAATAGTGACAGAAATTATAAAATAGGTAGGAATCAATTTAATTAAAGTGAAACAAGACATACATGAGTAATAAAAATGAAATTTTTCTGAAGACCATTAAAGAGAAAAATCAAAATAAATTAAGGCTATAAACCTGAATGGATCTCAATATTGTAAATATGGCAGGTCTTTGTAAATTAACATGTAAATCTAATGCAATCCCAGTGAAAAGATCAACACATTTTTAAATGAATCTGACAAACTTATTCTAGAATTTATCTAGAAAAGAAATTATGCTAGAATCCCCAAGATAAGTTTTTAAAAGAGGAACGATGAGAGTGTGTTTTGTGTGTGTGTGTGTGTGTGTATCTGCACAGAGAGGTTCTTGCCCAACCAGATTGTAAAATATGCAATTATAAATCTGCATTAATTGGAGTATTGGCAGAAGAATAGACAGATCAAGAAAATAGAACAGAGAGGTTTCAAACAGGATTTGAAAAATAGTTTTGAATGTGAAGTTATACCTGATTATGGAGGAAACTGGAAGTCAAAATAGGAAGTTAGTCTTTGTACAATAAGACTTGTGGGTTTCTAAGCAGATATATGCCTTGCTGGAAACAGTAGTTGGGGAAAATTATTCTGAGGGTAGATGTAAGTTAGATTAAAATTAGAATAATCATGATTAAATCCATTAGGAAGCTGTTATAAGAATGCAGGCACGAAATGATGAGGGTCTGATTTATGCTGTGCTTTCCACAGGGAACCAAATACTCACCCCCACAAAAATCCCTTTGGCAGAATTTTCTCTGGACCTTTGTAGGTACCAGCCCTCACTCTTCTAACTCCTACATTTCCAGAGTTGTTTACTCATTTCCCGCTCATCTACACTTCTATTCCCACCCTGGCCTGCTCCCATGATTTTAGTCCCAGGTTTTGGAACTGTCCTTGTTGCCAGGTTGTCTCTCATCACTTGTCTCACCTCTGCCAGCCTGGATTCCTTCTCTGGATTCTCCTGTTACCTGTGTTTTTCTGCTTTCCAGCCATCACAGTTTGATTCCCAGGGTTTTACTTCTTAAGTGGCCGCCTGTCCCAGAATCAGTACCTTATTGTTTCCTAGCTCCTGACCTCCTGCACTCACCATCTGTCCACTTCAAAGTCTTTGCTGACCCCACTCAGCTCTTAGATCATGCCAGAGAGAAAAGGTGAGGATTGAGCATTAAGAAATACACAGTCGTTAGTGGATATAAAACCAAAGAGGAACTCTAGAATAGGGGTTTCAAAGGAAGAACGATATCCAGGATAGTGTAAAGTTACAGAAACCAGTGTACTACACAGAATCTAAAAGAAAGTTTGGAAAGGAACCAATGGTTAATATTTTTATACCAAATGAATCAGGTGAAGATCTAAGTGAGGCATAAGGCACCATTTTAGAGAACTAGGACAGGAGAATCAATAAAATACTTCTGTTTAGTTTCATTTGTCAGTGTTGTGTGAACAAAGAATCAGATTTTATTTGGCTTTAACTCCCCAGGCAGATCCCCCGTAAAATACAGAAGTGTTTTTTCATAACTTCAGTCAGTAAAAGAACAGTCACATTAACTGGTGTCCTAATGTTCATTTAAAGGAAGATAAACCGTGTCCTGGAAAGAAAGGAGGTGAGCAACGTTGGGGGAATTCATGGTAAAGCCAGGAGTTAATGTATATCAGGCCTTTCATGAGAAAGTGGATCTGAAAAGAACTGTGATCAAGGCAATATTGGGGGATATTATTTTTTTCTAATCCTTTTCTCAATGCTATGAATATATTATATACGATTTATTTTGGCATCATTTATTGGTCTAATGTGGCTTCTGAGAAATGAGAATTCTATCCAAGGAGTCCTCGTAGGCTGAAGAAACAGGCTTATTTCAGTTATCAATTGCTGCATAACAAACATCCCAAACTTAGAGGTTTGAAACAATGATTTATTATTTGTCATAATTCTCTTTCGGGTTGACTAGGTGATTTTTCTGCTGGTCTCATCTGGGATCACTCATGCAGCTTCACTCAGCTGGTGGTCAGTGGAGACAGCTGGGTCTCTCTCTCCATATGATCTATTACTCCTGGCATGATAATCTCAAGGCATTTTTCCAAGAGGGTAAAAGAGGCTTAAAGGTCCAAGCACTACCCCTGGAAGTTAACAGTGTCATCTGCCACATTTCTTTTGGCCAAAGCAAGTCACAAGGACAACCCATTCAAAGAGTAGGGAAAATAATCTCCATCTCTTGATGGGAGGATTGGGCAAAGTCACATTGTAAAGGGGTATCAACGTGGGTAACGGTGATTCACTGGGGACTGTTGTTGTGACAGTCTACAACAGTCTAACCTTAGACCTCAATGATTCACATCTCTCTCATGTGATTCTCCCCCTTCCAAAATTGTCCAAATCTTATCCAATTATAGCATCAGGCTCAAAATCCATGATCTCATAATCTGCATCAGGTCAAGATGTCAATGAGGCTCCTTGGTGCAGTTTTCAGATTCAGACACCTATGAACTAAAAAGGCAAGTTACCTTCCCATTACCTCAGGTACCCAACGTACACTGGAGAGATAGAAAAACCACACTACCGTAGATACTGATGTTCAAAAAAGGGGAAGGGGAAAATGTACAACAGCCACTGGTCCATGACAATTTGGAAATCCAGCCAGGTGCGTGTTGTCAGGTTTCTATACTCCAGGAGTAGACAGTGTTGCTTGATTGGAGTATATTCCTAATCTTTTGTTCTCCTGGGTTCTGGGCAACAACCTCTCAGCTCCTGGCTCTGTCCTCTTGGTTGTCCTTCCTTCTCCATAAGAAATGACCTGTGTTTGTAGGTGAGAAGCTTTCTCATCCTTCTTCCTACTCATTGAAAGATAGAGGCCCAGAAGCCTCTTTTTATTTTGAACTATCTCAATCTCTTTTACTCTAAGCTAGTACTGTTTTTTCAACACAACTCTTAAAAATTTTGTGGTTTTTCTATAAAGCTGTTGGGGTTCACTCCATGCCCCCAGAAGGCGTATGGATAATTCTTTTGGAGGCAATGAGCTGTAGTGCTAGTTTCTTCTTTACTATTTCAAAATTCTTCTTTCTCAATGGGGGATAATAAATTAAAGCTCTTGTGTACATAAAATGGTGTGTTTCACATTATGCAAATAGACATACCCTGTAAAATTTTGTGCATAAATCAATTTTTTATAAAGACAATGGACTGCATGTCATTGTAGAAGCTTGCCATTCAGTCTATTGTGAATCCTTTGGTAAAGTTGGGAGAGACAGTGGAGTAGAAAGAGGGATAGCTCTGGAGTCAGACCTGCATTTGAATCCCACTCTGCCATGTGACCTTGGACAAGTTACTTATGCTCATTTGATGTCAGTTTCCTCATGAGTAAAATAGAAATACAAATATTCTGTGCTTACTCCTTAACAACCCAGCTTCTGTGCTGGGTTGTTAAGGAGACCAGAGCTAAATTATGCAAAGCAACTGGCATATAATAAATTATAGCTAGATTACAGATGTAGAAAATAAACTTATGGTTACCAGGGGATAAGGGTGGGGAAGTATAAATTGGGAGATTGGGATTGACATATACACACTACTATATGTAAAATAGATAACTAATAAGGACCTACTGTATAGCACAGGGAACTCTACTCAGTACTCTGTAATGGCCTATATGGGAAAAGAATCTAAAAAAGAGTGGATACATGTATATGTATAACAGATTCACTTTGCTCTACACCTGAAACTAACACAACATTGTAAATCAACTATACCCCAATAAAAATTTTTAAAATAAATAAATTAATTAATTAAAGCTAGAGCTACAATTCTAGAGCTGAATAAAACTTGAGTCCCCTTCCAAAGCTGACTCCATATCAAAACTTTTTGATGGTATATTCTGTTGTATGTATATTTATTTATTTATTTATTTATTTGGATGATATACTACTGATCTAGTATATTATAAAAGACACCACAAAAGTAGAAATTATAAAGGAGATTTTTTAAATCACACATAAGTAGTTCTAATATATTCATCCTGCACGCAGTGGATTGTGTTTTTCTCAGGGAGTGCTGAAATTTGTGGCAATATCAATATTCACATAGAGGGAAGTGATGAAACAGTGGGACAGGTCTCCAACAATCACCAGTGTTTCTCAATTGATATAAAAACCTACAAGAAAGCATTGTGCAAGGTACTATTTGAAGCAGAATGGTTCCCCCAGTAGCCAATCAAAAGTTTGTTTTCTCTAGGTGAAAACCTAGAAGCCTGATATTTAGGAAAGAAACACATTTTTTAAATGAGTTTCAAAGGAGGTCTTTTTTTATTGAGCAACTTCTGCTGTAAATAATAACCAACTACCTTTATCTTCTTTTTATGTTTTAAGCTATTAAATAGTTTGTTCCTTCAGTTAGATTATTGCACCTCCTCCCATTTCACTAATTCTTTTATCTGCATTTATTCTACCTTTGATAACTGCTTTTAGCCCTGTAATTTTCATGACAGTTTGATTTTCTGGTCCAGTGTATAATACAATTTATTCCATTTAATATCCATAATTTTCTTCTCTTATTCTAATACACATGACACTTTCTACTTCTTATTCTGTGTCTGTACATTCTGTGCATACTAACTCTAATTTTATTCTCTGTACTTTGGAGAATATAATAATGGGAATATACCAAATCACATTGCTTTTTCTAGTTTACTTTTTCTAGTTGTGATAATGGAATTTTTAAATTAGTAGACGTTTGCTGTGACTGTAATATCAGTCACACTGTCTGATTTCCAATACACAAATATAATTAGACTAAGTAATTTGTTTTGAAGAAAATACCTTAATTCAGAAAGAAGTCATATTATAGGCAAAGCATTAATAAATTCTAACAGAGTATTAAGTCTTTAATAATGCTTTATTCACCATAGTCCTTTTAAAATACAAATTTACATGTACTATTATCTTGAAGGCATCTTAAGTCCTTTAAAGAAGTAGGCTTCATATAACAATAATAATAATATTATTATTTTTATTATATATGTAGCTAACATTTATTAAACATACTGAACATGTATTAAGTACTGTGCTAAATACGTTACATGGATTATTTCATTTGATTAGCATAATAAATTAATGAAGTAGGTATAAAATTAGGACTTGATCACAGTCCTGTGTGACTCAAAGTCTACACGGTGGGCCATGATGCTATGTTGCCTCTGATAATGAGTATACATGGCCCCAAAATTAGCACTTTGCAAACTTGGGATAAAGAAAGTTTCATTTGTAGTAAACATTTTTATTCTGGTAAAATTTATTTTACATCCTGAAGGTAAAGAGCAATCCTAATGTACATAATTGTATGAAATATATATAATCTTTAAATTTTTCATGTGCTTTATATTAATGCATTTGTCACCATGTAATTATTGGATTTTTATTTAGAATTTGCCAACTGTTTCTCTAATTTGACAGAAGACTAAATATCAAACAACCTAGGACCAGTTTCTTTAAGGACTGGCTTATGAAGTAAACATAATTGTGAGGCCAAGTGCTAAAGTTCATTAGTGAGAGAAAGAATGAAACATATCAAATTGATAAATAAAATGTCAGAGATAACATTAGAAAATTCATAAACTGCTCTTAAAGTACAAGCTCATGACTATTGGAAATATAAAATTTTGACTACCCTATATTTGTCTTGAGTCAAGTTCTTCAGTCTATAAAATGTGAATGTATCACATACATGCATTTTTTTACTTCAGGAAATATGTGGGGTCACTTTTGCTGTGCATCAAATAATTTTTCAGTAATTGAAACTGAGCAATACTAACAAAGTAGTTGACGTGTCATGAGGTATCACCCCTTTATATCAGGTTTTCAAATTTTTATTTTTCTAAATATGTAAGTTAATAAATTTCAAGTACTGTGCAAAAATGAAATATATCAACAACTACATATGTATTCTATATGGTATATATAGTCTATTCTTCATAAAAAGATTCATTAAAAATTGCTTGTGAAAATTATTTGCTTAAATTTCAAAGCCTGATATAATTATACTACTCTACATTTCTCAGATATTTATATCATTCAACTATATTCATTTTTAGTATCTCTCTGCCATATGGATGAGTCTATAAAAATTTAAAAGACTGTATTCTCTCTTCTATGTTTTAATATTTTAATATTCTATGTTTTAATATTCTATGTTTTAATATTCTCTATTAATAGAATTAATATTCTCTATTAATAGATGGCTTTTATTTACCTAGATACTTTTTAATTAAATTCTAGCTCAGAAAGTTTTCAGCTGTTGTAATTAACTCCATTATTTGTAGAACTCTTTCATGTTATCTCAATTTCATGATGCTTGATTAAAGTATTTAGATTATGTCTGGTGTCAAGTTACATCTTTAAAAATTATCAGTAAAGGAATTACTTTGTAACACACTATTAGTAACTTTAAACTGTATATTATTTTAAATTATTATTTTTAGAATTCTAAGTTATCCCAAAAGTTTTTTAACAAGAAACTGTAGTGAATTTTTAAAAAGAAAATGTTTTCATATTTTATAAAAATGTTTGTATATTGCAGCTATCGAAGCAGAAAAACATAATAAAAAGCAAAAAGAAAGAAATGTCACCACACAGGTAAATATTTTGCTAAATCATTATATTTTTCCAATACAAAATATAAGCTATAGGCACTATTACTAGTGTTTACTCAGCATGCTCAGATTTTCTTAAACAACTAATTATTGACTATTGTTTCTGTTCCTTTTTTTTCATTCTCAATCAATATTTTTTGTTCATTCATTCAACAAATATTTGTTCATTCCACTGTGAGAAGATAAGAATGTCATCAGGCCTGAGCTTTTCTATACACCATGGCCTGTCTGAGGTCCTAAATACTAAGACAAAAAGGGCACAGACCAGTCTGGTTTATAGAGTCACAGATGCTTATTAACCTTTATTAACCTCAGGATGTCTTCTGACATCTTCAAAGAATTTAACATTTTCAGTCTATTCTCAACCCAGCAATCAGCATAATCCTGTAAATGTTAAGTCATTTCCTTGCAACCATCTCACACCAATGTCTTGCCTAACAGACTCTGTGGTCTGGCCCCACTGCTTTTTCTCTGACATCACCTCCCTTACACACACCATTCTAGACACACTGGGCTCTGTGCTGTTCCTCAGAAACCCCAGATGTGTGCCCACATTTCTGTTCTTTCTGCCTGTAACATCCTTGAGCCCAGATATCCACATGGCTCCCTTCCCTCTCCTCCTTCAGGTCTTCGCTCAAATGTCATCTTTTTTGGAGGGTTCTTCCCTAGACATTCTATAAAGTTGCAATCACTCTAAAATCACTATCATAACACCTTCTATCTCCCTTCCTTGCTGTATTTTTCCTCTCAGAATTACCATTATGTAACATAACATATTTTGTTATGTTTGTTGTCACTCTCCCTCCACTAGAATATAAACTCCATGAGAGCAGGGGTTTTTGTCTCTGTTGTTCACTGCTATTACCCCAATAACTAGAACAGTGCCTGGCACATAGCAGGCCCTCAGTAAATGTTAATTGAATTAATGAATAAATCTTAAATCCAGATTAAAGAAGTAAACTTTGAAAAAATGTTTATATAAATTAAAAACTCTCTACATTGCAGCATTTTCTAAACCTCTGCAAATTTAGCTTTTCCCCCATAACTACCACATCCCATAATTAGCAGTGCGATTGTTATCTGCAGAAATAGAAGTGACCTTGGCATAAAGTTCAGTTTGTCCTTGAACAGGTAGAGATTTAAGGACATCTGTTTCATCAGGTCATCTTGCTTTCCTTGTTATCTTATGATTTGTAGTGCCTGCCCAATAACATATAAAAGCCCCCTTTGGATTCGAGGACCTCTTTACTGCTTGGGACCAAGGATGCTGCTCAGGCCCATAAGCGTCCTCCCCAGTGAGATTAATAGATGAGGCCTATACAGTAAATATGGGAGAGGACCCCATCTCTACCCATGTACAGCCAAGCAAAATAGAAAACTATAAACTGTACTAGAGATCTTAGAATATTGGAAAACAATAGCACTATCTTCCTGTCAAAGATGGAAAACATGCCAGGGTGGCCTGTTTGTAAACTATATATCTCACTCAATTCCCCCAGAGTTTCTTCTTTTTTTACCTTCCTTAGCACCAACCTTATAGAGCACAGACTGAGGAAGTGAAAAGACCAAAGACTCAAATGATTCTAATGCAAAGTCCTTTACATCCATTCTATACTACAGCCAGGATCAAGTAACCTTAATTCACTCAACTTGCCATGTTGTTTCATGTCTACTTTGTAATAAATAGGATATTATCTGGCTGAAAACATTCTCTGCCTAGCTCTACCCCTACTATAGACATGGTAAATTCTAGTTATCTTTCATAATAATTACTATTTGCACCATAATTTTTTTAAACACTCACCTATGTATAGCTACTCTTTCCCTAGGTTTTCTCTTTCTGGCTTTATAACTCTAATATCCACAAGAGTATCATCTACTCCTCCATCCCCCAACACACACTTTCTAAAAACACACATTCACACTTAACATGATGTTTAAAGACACTTTGTTTTGTGTTAAGGATCTAATACTTTCAGGAGTTCTGTGTATTACTTCCTTCAGTATTAAAGAATGATCATGATCACAGAGCGGGGGTAGACTCTCAGGTATCTAATGTCCTACCATGGAGTAACTGAGGCCGCACAATGTAGCAATTCAAGTGTATGGCTGAGGGACCATTATGACAACCACCACTACCAAGAGCAACAGTGAAAACTCTGAAAACAAGGAAAAAGTAGCCCAGCTCACAGGATTGCACAGTTTCACCGGAGTTCCCAGAGTCCTCAGTTCCTTTCTCTGCTTCACCTAAGCAGACACATTCTGCTTGTTTTTGAGATTACTGTTATTGTTCTAATAGTTAGATTTTTTTTTTTACACATTTTGGTACCTTGATTTATGTCTTACAGTTATGTAATACTTTAAATTTTGTAAAATCCCTTCACATATACTATTCATTTCTCCTAACATTTCTGTGAAGGAAGTTAATTAGTTATTTAAATGGTTACTTATTAACCCCATTTTTACGGATCAGAATAACCAAGCATGTTCAAATTTAAAAGATCTTTGTATTACAAATTTCATTCATTCAACACAATGCCTACCATGTACCAAATACAGTCACTGGAATCTGGAATTTCCAAAAGATTCTAATTTTTTTTTAGCTTTGTGAAACCTCCATTTGATACTGCTTAAACTTGATTGTGAGCTTCTAAAGGGTAAGAAGGTATCTTGTCAAACTTTTTTGCATATGGTAGATACTGTAAAGATTTACAGATTTAATTAAATATGGTGCTGCCATCTAAGATTTCACTATAAAATGGGTGGATTCTCCATCCCGTGGACTCTTATTTTTTTTCTAATCACCTATCTTGGTGTCATACTTCTCTAAATGCTGCCTTTACCTTCATTTTAACTGAAATCTGGTTGTCGCCTGAGAACTTCTTTCCCTGTAGCCCTCTTGGGAATTTTCTCCCATTGCAAAATAATATTGGTCCTAGTTGGGGTGGTCAGTATCCATCTTCCTCCTTATTGCTACATTCTCATTGGGAGAATAATAGGAGATGGGGACAGAGAAGTAGCCCATGGTCTTTGTCTCCAACTCTGCTCCTGTCATTGTTCTTAGAGACTTCAGTATCCATGAATTCTATCCTCTCTATTCTGTTATTTAGACCTGTTAGCTCCAAGAATTGCACACTCCTCTCTACTCCCATGGTCATAATCTGGACTATGTCTTTTTCAAATTAAAATTTCAAGTTTCCAAGTCTCTAATGACCCCTGATGCTTTCCAGGTTACTCCGTCAATACTTCAGTTCCACCAGGACCTCAAGTCTATTTGTCCCTTTTACTGCTCATCATTCCCCTCACATTCTCACTTCCCTTCTTACTTGACTTAGAGTTGGTGGCTCATCCCTACAGGACCACAGTTTCTTTTCTAAAACCTTTGGGAACAAGTATGTTACAGAATTCAAGGTTTTTTTAAAAAAAATTATGGTAAAATATACATAACATAAAGTTTACCCTCAAAACCATTTTTAAGTGTACAATTCATTAGTATTAGGTACATTCATTCACACTGTTGTGAAATCAAATTCCAGAACTCTTTTCATCTTTCAAAACTGAAACTTTATACCCATGAAATAATAACTCTCCACTCCTCCCCTACTCCCAGCCCCTGGCAACCACCGTTATAGTTTCTGTTTCTATGAATTTGATACTCTAGGTACCTCATATAAGTAGACACATACAGTATTTGTATTTTTGTGACTGACATTTCACTTAGCATAAAGTCCCAAAGGTTTATCCATGGTGTAGCATATCAGAATTTTCTTCCTTTTTAAGGGACAAAACAGAAACTCTAGTGAAAGTTATGAGGAAAAAGGTACTGAAATTAATGACAAAAATCAGGTTTCTAGGGTTACCTTTTGATTTTAATTACCTGTTTATCCCTTGTACCATGAATACTTAATACGGCTATATGTTTAACTATAATTTTTTCTGCTCCTTGCATGTAAAAATGCAGAATATAAATACTCTAATATGTATTGCTTCTTAATGTGCTCTTAAATTCAGAAAGCTACCCTTATAATGCATCTGCCAATTAATAGAAATGTTATATTAGCACTGTATTATTAGTATCACTGATGCTATTTTATTTTTCCCCTATTACTTTCTACTTCACCATTTTCCCACATTTCAGAAGTTATCTTTGGATAGCTGTCTACTGTTGTTATTTGGTGACTTTTGAAGGTAGATGTACAAATACACAATAAAATAATTAGTGTTGCCTTTGCCAAGAGAAAGAAATATTTTTACTGATGAATGAGTTATTTCTTCTATGTAAGAGGTAGTTATTGTTTTAATTTACAAGTGGCTATTGCCATATTTGCTTTATTTTAAAAAAAACTTAAGCATGTTAGGAAAAAGTTTTCAATATTATTTTATATCCTTAACTGAATATAGTCTAGGAAAAATGAAAAATAATAAGATCATTACCAAAAATACATTTGCTTCAATTTAAGCATCTCATAAGTAAAATCTTACTTTAAAGGAGAAAAACTACTAAATCAGTGAGCTTTTCTAATTTAAAAGTGCCAGTCATTTTTTCCATAAATATATATATACACATTTATTTAAGACCTAGAAAGCTCGAGTAATCTGTTACAACTTAAATTCCTTGTTAAAAACCATAATCCAGACAATCAGCTTCAATGTGTCTTTGTTATGTGTGTAAATATCTTCACTGTCTGATGAGTGATAGAAATTTTATAATATTTTATTTGTGTACTTTAATTGCATTTTAATTTGCTGTCTACCTTCTTCACTACGACCTAGGGCAGGGGTTCCCAAACTTTCACATGCATCAGAATCAGCTGGAGGACTTGTAAAAACACAGATTGCTGGGCTTCACCCCCAGAGTTTTTGATTCTGTAGACCTTAAGTGGAGCTGAGAGAATTTGCTTTGTTTTCCTTCCACGGGAAAAGTCATGCCAACTTCCACAAGGCTACAGGCTGGACCAAGTCCTCCTACCTCAAGACCTTATGTGGCTGGGCTGCTAGCGCTTATTTTGCTCTCTCTGTCACAGCTCTGTAGCACCTCACTCATCCCCCCAACAGGGGCCACTAATGAGGAAGTGCTGAGCTAGTGTGGATTTGCCACTGCTCTCGTCCTCACTGATGATTTCAATAAGTTCTTACTTTTCATGTACTCTTTTCCCAAAGAGGTTTTTCAGCAGAATTTAGGACCTTACACAGTGCCAAGGAACAGTGACTGTTTTGGGGCATGTGAAATGGGGGGAAAAGGGGACACAGATAGTTAAGGAAAGCAAGATACACCCTTGATTATTGAGCCCTAGGGAAAGTAAGTCTGACAGGCAAAGAATCCTTACCTTCCAGTTCTTCTTTAACTTCTCAGCTATCTCCCATTTGCAGGGAATGATGCTCACTTCCCATTCCATAGCAAACATGATTCACACTTATCCCCACTTAGACAAAAAACCAAAAATTTTTGTTTTCCATGTATATAGTCACACAATTTGGAGACATTACCACATGTATGTGTGTGGCGGTGTGAGAATAATTCCTTCCTCCACAATTCCTCCCTGCTCCCCATTCTTCTTCATCCCTGTAACTGGAATCTCCATCAACTCAGCTGGTCCAGCCAAAAAGCAAGAAGTTATCTTCAGCTTTGTCCTTGGGGATAAGCCTATATACAGTCCCTATCTGCACTACTTCCAAAACATATCCTAAATCTGCCCATGTAATTTATCTCTATTGCTTCTACACTCATCTGAGTCCCATCATCCCTCACCTGGTTGACTACAATAGTCTCTGAACTGTACTTTTTGTTCCCACCCTTAATCCTGTGCAATCTGCTCTTCACATGTCGGCCAGAATGTTCCTTCTTTCTAAAATTTAAATGAGAGCCTGTCATTTAAAACCCTCCAGTGTCTTCCTCTTGTCTTTATTCTTGTTGAATAAAATGTCAACTCCTTACCGTGTCCCTACATGATATGATCCCTACCTCTCTCTGTCTTTCTCTTTTGTAATTCTCCCCTTAGCTCACACTCCTTCAGTCACTGGGGCCTTATTTGCGTTCCTAGAACATACACGTTTGTCTCCACTTTAGAGCACTGGTACTTGCTATTCCCTCTGCCTGGAATGCTCTGCCCCATATCTAGGCAGGACTACTTTCCTGTCATTAAATTCTTGGCTACAAAGTCACCTCTTCAATGAGGCTTCTTGGACATCCAATCTAAATTACCTGTACACCAATCCCTCTTTACCCTGCATATCACTCTTTTTGACATCTCCTTGTTTTAGTCTCTTCATGGCATGTATTGATACATGATACTAAATTGTTTACTGGTTATTGTCTGTCTTCTCACAGACGAATGAAAACTCCATAAGATCAGAAAATTCTTCTGTCTTATTTGCCACTATGTGTTCAATTCCTAGAGGGTCTACTCAAATACTATCAGAGAACTTGTCCCTTACCATCCGTATCAAATAACACCAACTTCAATCAGTTCCATCCCCTTACTCTTGTCTTTTTAAACCTCCTTTTATCAGTTGACTCTTATCTTCCCCACCAGAACATCAGCTTCATGAGGACAAGGAATATTTTTGTTCGTGTCTATCTCCCCAGCTCTTAGAACAGGGTCTGAGGTAGACACTCAATAAATACTTGTTATTGAGTTATATAATCTTCAGATGCTTTTAAGAGTTAGAGGAAGGCTCTCTGTCTGCCAGGGCTCCCTGATACTAGCTCCAGCTGGCTATTGTTCTGCCCACTCCTACTAGGCAAGAAAGGAATCTAAATCAGGAAAGAGCCTCTGTAGAAGGAGGATATAGAAACACCAGATAAGCAGAGGCATTTGCCAAGCTTTACTGCCTCCTCAACTTAGCTGTTGGCTATTTTTGAATTGAAAAATTCAATTTCTTTTAATAGCAATAATATATGATAATCCCATTGTACCAAAGAATGCTGGAGGCCCATCGAAGTCCATGTTCTCTTCTTCATGATACCCAGATGGATTATATTTCCCAACTCCCCTTGCAGTTGGGTGGGGCCATGTGACAGCTTCAGCCAATGGAAAGTGACTGAAAGCAGTGTATGCCACTTCTCGGTCTGGCCTATAAAAGAAAATTGAGCAAAGCAAACCAAATGAAACAAAGCAAAAAACAAAACAAAACAAACAAACAGAAAACGCTTTCTGCACAAGGTCTTCTGTGCTCTTTCCCTTTCTGTCTGCTAGATATAAATACTCTGGGAAACCTTGGAATTCACATGTTGAAGCTGGCACAGTCTTTATCTGCCCAGGTCCCTGAATGAAAGCACAGAGCAGAGCTGCCACTGACTTGAACACCTGGTTATTGCAGAGCGGCCACTGAGCCATCATACACTATGGGTCCATTTGTTAACATACAATCTTTGTCACATACTTATACTTTTAAAAAATTCATGCTTATGTGAAATTCAGATTTAACTGGGCACCCTGTATTTTCTGTTGCTGAACCTGGCAACCCTACAATAAGAAGAATCACGTTTAAAGTCCTCATTTATCCATACAGAAACTTGTATATGAATGTTTATAGCAACATTATTCATATAGCCAAAAGGTAAAAACAGTCCAAATGTCCATCAGCAGGCAAATGGATAAGCAAAATGTAGTATACCCATATAAAGAATAATATTTGGCCATATAAATGAATGAAGTGCTGATACATACTACCACATGGATCAAACTTGAAAACATTATGCTAAGTGAACGAAGTCAGTCACGAAAATTCATACACTATGTGATTTCATTCATATGCAAATCCAGAATAGGGGAATGTGTAGAGATGTAGAACATAGATTAGTGATTGCACGGGGCTGGGAGTAGAGGGAATGAGAGAAGAGGGAGGGTAATAGCTAAAGGACTCATGGTTTCTTCTTGAAGTGATAAAAATGTTCTAAAATTGTGGTAATGATTGCACATATCTGTGACTATTCTACAGGTCGTTGAATTGTACACTTTAAATGTACAATTATAAATTTATAATTATGGCATATGAATTATATCTCACTAAGCTGGTTTTTAAAGAGTCACTTGTTTCATTTTAAAAAGCTACAAATGAAAAAAATGAGCAAAACTCTTTTTTTTTGTAGGTATCAGTGAGTGAAATCAAACAATATTTATCAAATATATTGGAACAAAAAAAATCAATTAATGTGATCAATAAAAAAGAAAATCTCTTAGAAAAAAAGAAGAATCAGCATAAATTAAGAATAAAAGGAATTCAAAATAAACATCTGTGGAAAAGAAGTAAAAATCATTGTAAGTAGAATGCCCTCTCACAGGTAACTTAAAAATGACTTCATGTACTCTAAAATCAAATTTTGTAGCTACATTCCAAAAAGTCTTAGGATATGGTCATAAAGAGTTATACACACAAAATCCTTAAATTTTGTCAGTTTTTGTCCACTGACTTAATTTAGAATTTGTACTGATGGTAATAAGCAGGTTGATAATTAAGACTCATGAATAAAAAGCCTCCATAATTATGTAAATAAAACATTTCAGATATTCTGTTAATAGAAACCCTCATTCTTTAAAGAAAATTGAAGTTAATATAGTGCTCTTTTATTTCTGGTCTAGCAATCTTAAACTGTCTCTAGTAAAGACATAACTGATTAGTTGATAGATTTCTCTGGATGCAGGAAGAGTCTAGAAAACATAAACAGTGGAAGCGCGTGCTCACCTTCCTGAGGCACACTTTCCCCTTCGCGAGTAGAGCATGGGTACAGAATTTCACCATCCTTTGCCTGATTTCATCAAACAAGCCTTCTGACAGGTCTCCCATGAAGCTATCTCCTGGCTTCAGGGCATCTTCTCCAGTATGACCCAGCCGTGTGACTGACAGGGTCATGGTGCTCGGCCAGGTGTCAGGCCTGAGCCTCTGAGGTTGGAGAGCTTAGTTCAGGACATTGGTCCACCTGAGACCTCCCAGCCGCTAGAAATATCAATCGGTGAGAGCTCTCCCAGAGATCTCCATCTCAATGCTAAGACCCAGCTCCACTCAATGACCAGCAAGCTCCACTGCTGGACACCCCATGCCAAACAACTAACAAGACAGGAACAAAACCCCACCCATTAGCAGAGAGGCTGCCTAAACTCATAATAAGTTCACAGATACCCTGAAACACACCACCGGATGTGGTCCTACCCACCAGAAGACAAGATCCAGCCTCATCCATCAGAACACATGCCCTAGTCCCCTCTACCAGGAAGCCTACATATCACACTGAGCCAACCTTACCCACTGGTGGCAGACACCAAAAACAACAGAAACTACAAACCTGCAGCTTGTGAAAAGGAGACCCCAAACACAGTAAGTTAAGCAAAATGAGAAGACAGAGAAATACACAGCAAATGAAGGAGCAAGGCAAAAACCCACCAGACCAAACAAATAAAGAGGAAAAAGGCAGCCTAACTGAAAAACAATTCAGAGTAATGATACTAAACATGATCCAAAATCTTGGAAATAGAATGGAGAAAATACAAGAAACGTTTAACAAGGACATAGAAGGACTAAAGAGCAAACAAACAATGATGAACACAATAAATGAAATTACAAATTCTCTAGAAGGAATCAATAGCAGAATAACTGAGGCAGAAGAACAGTTAAGTGACCTGGAAGATAAAATAGTGGAAATAACTACTGCAGAGCAGAATAAAGAAAAAAGAAAGAAGAGAATTAAAGACAGTCTCAGAGACCTCTGGGACAACATTAAATGCACCAACATTCGAATTATAGGGGTCCCAGAAGAAGAAGAGGAAAAGAAAGGGACTGAGAAAATATTTGAAGAGACTATAGTTGAAAACTTCCCTAACATGGGAAAGGAAATAGTCAATCAAGTCCAGGAAGCACAGAGAGTCCCATACAGGATAAATCCAAGGATAAACATGCCAAGACACATATGAATCAAACTAACAAAAATTAAATACAAAGCAAAAATATTAAAAGCAGCAAGGGAAAAGCAACAAATAACATACAAGGGAATCTCCGTAAGGTTAAGAGCTGATCTTTCAGCAGAAACTCTGCAAGCCAGAAGGGAGTGGCAGGACATATTTAAAGTAATGAAAGGGAAAAACCTACAACCAAGATTACTCTACCCAGCAAGGATCTCATTCAGATTCAACAGAGAAATTAAAACCTTTACAGACAAGCAAAAGCTAAGAGAACTCAGCACCACCAAACCAGCTTTACAACAAATGGTAAAGGAACTCCTCTAGGCAGGAAACACAAGAGAAGGAAAATACCTACAATTACAAACCCAAAACAATTTAAAAAATGATAACAGGAACATACATGTCGATAATTATCTTAAATGTAAACGGATTAAATGCTCCAACCAAAAGACATAGACTGGCTGAATGGATACAAAAACAAGACCCGTAAATATGCTGCCTACAAGAGACCTACTTCAGACCTAGGAACACATACAGACTGAAAGTGAGGGGATGGAAAAAGATATTCCATGCAAACGGAAATCAAAAGAAAGCTGGAGTAGCAATACTCGTATCAGATAAAATAGATTTTAAAATAAAGACTGTTACAAGAGATAAGGAGGGACACTATATTGTGATCAAAGGATCAATCCAAGAAGAAGCTATAACAATTATAAATGTTTATGCACCCAACATAGGAGCACCTCAATACATAAGGCAAATGCTAACAACCATGAAAGGAGAAATCAACAGTAGCACAGTAATAGTAGGGGACTTTAACACCCCACTTACACCAATGGAGAGATCATCCAAACAGAAAATAAATAAGGAAACACAAGCTTTAAATGATACAATAGACCAGATACATTTAATTGATATTTATAGAATATTCCACCCAGAAGTGGCAGAATACACTTTCTTCTCAAGTGCACACGGAACAGTCTCCAGGATTGATCACATCTTGGGTCACAAATCAAGCCTCAGAAAACTTAAGAAAATTGAAATCGTATCAAGCATCTTTTCTGACCACAACGCTATGAAATTGAAAATCAATTACAGGAAAAAACTGTAAAAAACCACAAATACATGGAGGGTAAACAGGGCTGTACTAAATAACCAAGAGATCACTGAAGAAATCAAAGAAGAAATTTTAAAAATGCATAGAAACAAATGACAATGAAAACACGATGACGCAAAACCTATGGGATGCAGCAAAAGCAGTTCTAAGAGGGAAGTTTATAGCAATTAAGTCTCACCTCAAGAAACAAGAAAAATCTCAAATAAACAATCTAACCCTACAATTAAAACAACTAGAGAAAGAAGAACAAAGAAAACCCAAAGTCAGTAGAAGGAAAGAAATCATAAAGACCAGAGCAGAAATAAATGAAATAAAAATGAAAACAATAGCAAAGATTAATAAAACTAAAACTGGTTCTTTGAGAATATAAACAAAACTGATAAACCCTTAGCCAGACTCATCAAGAAAAAAGGGAGAGGATGCAAATCAATAAAATTAGAAATGAAAAAGGATAAATCACAACAGACACTGCAGAAATACAAAGGATTATAAGAGACTACTACAAGCAACTCTGTGCCAATAAAATGGACAACCTGGAAGAAATGGAGAAATTCTTAGAAAGGTATAACCTTCCAAGACTTAACCAGGAAGAAATAGAAAATATGAACAGAGCAATCACAAGTAATGAAATTGAAACTGTGATTAAAAATCTTCCAACAGGGCTTCCCTGGTGGCACAGTGGTTGAGAGTCCGCCTGCCGATGCAGTGGACACGGGTTTGTGCCCTGGTCCTGGAGGATCCCACATGCCATGGAGTGGCTGGGCCCATGAGCCATGGCCACTGAGCCTGCACGTCTGGAGCCTGTGCTCCTCAATGGGAGAGGCCACAACAGTGAGAGGCCTGCGTACTGCAAAAAAAAAACAAAAAAAATCTTCCAACAAACAAAAGTCCAGGACCAGATGGCTTCACAGGTGAATTCTATCAAACATATAGAGAAGAGCTAGCACCTATCCTTCTCAAACTCTTCCAAAAAATTGCAGAGGGAGAAACACTCCCAAATTCATTCTACGAAGCCACCATCACCCGGATACCAAAACCAGAAAAAGATATCACAAAAGTAGAAAATTATAGACCAATATCACTGATGAACTTAGATGCAAAAATCCTGAACAAAATAATAACAAACAGAATCCAACAGCACATTAAAAGGATCATACACCATGATCAAGTGGGATTTATCCCAGGGATGCAAGGTTTCTTCAATATACGCAAGTCAATCAATGTGATACACCATATTAACAAATTAAGGAATAAAAACCATATGATCATCTGAATAGATGCAGAAAAAGCTTTTGACAAAATTCAACACCCATTTATGATAAAAACTCTCCAGAAAGTGGGCATAGAGGGAACCAACCTCAACTTAATAAAGGCCATATATGACAAACCCACCACAAGCATCATACTCAATGGTGAAAAAATGAAAGCATTTCCACTAAGATCAGGAACAAGACAAGAATGTCCAGTCTCGCCACTCTTACTCAGCATAGTTTTGGAAGTCCTGGTCAGAGCAATCAGAGAAGAAAAGGAAATAAAGGGAATACAAATTGGAAAAGAAGAAGTAAAACTGTCAGTGTTTGCAGATGGCATGATACTATGCATAGAAAATCCTAAAGATGCCACCAGAAAACCACTAGAACTAATCAATGAATTTGGTAAGGTTTCAGTATACAAAGTTAATGCACAAAAAGCTCTGGCATTCCTATACAGCAACAACAAAAAATCAAAGAGAGAAATTAAGGAAACACTCCCATTTACCATTGCAACAAATATAATAAAATACCTAGGAATAAACCTGCCTAAGGAGGGGAAAGACTTGTACTCAGAAAACTACAAAACACTGATGAACGAAATCAAAGATGACATAAACAGATGGAGAAATATGCCATGTTCTTGGATTGGAAGAATCAGTATTGTGAAAATGACTATACTACCCAAAGCAATCTACAGATTGAATGCAATCCCTATCAAACTACCAATGGTATTCTTCACAGAATTAGGACAAAAGATTTTACAATTCGTATAGAAACACAAAAGACCCTGAATAGCCGAAGCAATCTTGAGAAAGAAAAACAGTTGGAGGAATCAGGCTCCCTGACTTCAAACTATACCTCAAAGCCACAGTAATCAAGACAGTATGGTACTGGCACAAAAACAGAAATGTAAATGAATGGTATAGGATAGAATGCCCAGAGATAAACCCACACACATATGAGCATCCAATTTATGACAAAGGAGGCAAGAACATTCAATGGAGAAAAGATAGCCTCTTCAATAAGTGGTGCTGGGAAAGTATAAACAGATTATACACAGACCATTGATTATCATTTGGATGAAGATTAACATAAGATCCCATCCCCACCTCATATACAAAAATTCCAGTTTTATTAAAGACCTAAATGTGATTATCAAAACTTTAATAATTTTAGAAGAAATTATGATATTGGCATAAGAAAGGGGTCTTAGAAAAGATAAAAATAAAACCATAATGGCAAAATTCATAAATTTGATGACCTGAAAAAATTTTAATTTGAATATATATTTTTTATTATAACATAAAAAGAAGCCTAACACGCTGGAAAAAGCAACAAATATAGTCAACAAAGAATTAGTATTTGGTTATATAAAGAACACCTACAAATCAACATGAAAACCAAATAGAAAAGGAACAAAGGATACAAATAGGCAATTCTTTTTTTTTTAGATTTATTTTTTATTGAGGTAACATTGGTTTATAACATTATATGAGGGAACTGGGGACTTCCCTGGTGGTCCAGTGGTTAAGACTTCACCTTCCAATGCAGGGGATGTAGGTTCAATCCCTGGTCAGGAAGCTAAGATCCCACATGCCTCACAGCCCAAAAACCAAAACATAAAACAGAAGCAGTATTGTAACAAATTCAGTAAAGACTTTAAAAAAATGGTCCATATCCAAAAAAAACTTTAAAACATTATATAAGTTTCATATATATAGTATTATACTTCTGCTTCTGAATATACTACAGTGTGCTCACCATCAAAAATTTAGTTTCTAACCATCACCTTACAGTTGGCCCTCTTTATGCATTTTGCCCTTCCCTCCCCCACTTCCCTTCTGTTAACCACTACTCTGTTCTCTATATCTATGTGTTTGTTTTGGTTTGTTCATTTATTTTTTATTTGTTTTTTTGTTTTTCATATTCCACATATTAGTGAAATCATATGGTATTTGTCTTTCTTCATCTGACTTATTTCACTTAGCATAATACCCTCAAGGTTCATCCATGTTTCATCTTTTTTGATGATAGCTGAGTAGTATTCCATTGTGTGTGTGTGTGTGTATATGTGTATGTACCGCATATATATGTATATATATGTGTGTGTATATATATATATATATATATAAAACATCTTCTTTATCCATTCATCTATTGATGGGCACCTAAGTTGTCTCCATACCTCGGCTATTGTAAGTAATGAAGTGATGAATACAGGGGTGCACATATCTTTTCAAGTTAGTGTTTTCAAATTCTTTGGATAAATACCCAGAAGTGGAATTGCTAGATCACATGGTAGTTCCATTCTTAATTTTTTGAGGACATAGTGGCTGCACCAATTTACATTTCCAACAGTGTATAAGGTTTCCCTTTTCTTCACATCCTCACCAACATTTATTTCTTGCCTTTTTGATGATAGCCATTCTAACAGTTGTGAGGTAATAAATATCCCATTTTCCTAAAAGGTGAAAACAACCAAAGGCCGATAATTATACTTAACTTCATTAGTAATTGCAGAAACAAATTCAATAGCAAAGATTAATTATTTGACACAGATTAGCAAAACTAAAAGGTCAGATAGCCCCATGAGTGATCCAGAATGTGAAGAAACAAGAACCCTTATACATCACTAGTGAGAGCATAAGTTTTGTCCAACCTCTTTAAACAGCAATGTGGTAATATTTAGTAAAGTTTAAGATGCATATATCCCATACTTGGCACATGTACTTTTAGATAAATTCTCACACATCTGTAGAAGGAAATGTGCATGAGGATTTTCATTGTAGAATTGGTTTTGGTAACACAGAAGTGGAAAAACCTAATGTGCATGGAATGAGTAGGATAAATAATGAAGCAATGAATACATAAAGTGGATTATACATACAAAGAATTTTAACCAGACTGTTGGTGCTGTTAAAATGAATGAATGAAACTTGCTTGACTCAAGATGAATAAATCTCAAAAAGTGAAAAACCGGGCTTCCCTGGTGGCGAAGTGGTTGAGAGTCTGCCTGCCAATGCAGGGGACATGGGTTCGTGCCCCGGTCCGGGAAGATCCCACATGCCGCGGAGCGGCTAGGCCCGTGAGCCATGGCCGCTGAACCTGCGCGTCCGGAGCCTGTGCTCCACAACGGGAGAGGCCACAACAGTGAGAGGCCCGCGTACCGCAAAAAAAAAAAAGTGAAAAACCTAGTTGCAAAAGTATATACAGTATGATGCTATTTATACGAAGTATAGAAATAATATTGGGTACATATATGTAGTAAAATAGCTACATAGCAACTTCAGGACAATAACCCCTCTGAAGAGGGAACAAGGAGAAAGGATGCTGGGAGGAGGCTTGGGTGTTTCTGTACATTCTGTTTCCTTAGAGTTGATACTTAAAACAAATAAGGCAAAATGTCACCATCTGTTAAACTGTGTGTGTGAGGGGGTAGGGTTATAGTGTGTTTCACTTTCTGGATTTTTTTTTATATGTTTGAAATATTTCATGGTTAATTTTTTAAGGAAAAAAATGGAAATTAGCATCACTTGACACAAATAGAATTTACAGGTGAATATACATTAAATATATTAACTATCAAAGTATTAAAGTTTGTGTGTATACCACTTAAAATTATCTTATGTACCCTTTGGGAAACAGTGATCTAAGGTGTTGCAAATTAGCAAGTGCAGCTAAGTGTCAACCCAGCCACTTTCAGCAGGCACTCTTGCCCACCCCAGAGGACATGGGTACAGCATGTCACCATCTTTCCCTTGCCCCTGCTCCCACTCATTACTGAAAGTCTTCCTATTATCCAAGACCTCCCACAAGCACTGTCTTCTTACATAATCTTGTCCAAACCAACCAGACTAGGCATTGTCAGGTATGCCTAATGATGCTCTGAATCATCAAGACCAGGTTACACCATGCTCATTATCTTCTGTTGGGGAAGGTGGAGGAATATACTGTATCCTTTTTAGACAGATTTCCATCAGAAAACAGTCAAAATAAAAAGGGATATGACTCATGTAATGGGGAAAATGATTTATATGAAACATATTTTTCAATAATGTCAGATAAATGAAGTATTACTATAAATAAACAACTTTAAAATATTTATGACAAATTACAATAAATTTATTTTTAAAATATATTTAAAATTTTTTTATTTTTTCAAATTGTTCATCATTTGATGGTAACTTTGCATTTAACACATGAGTCTGCATTTTGTGTAGCTCTAAGAAGTAGTATGAGCACAGACTCTGGAGTCAGACTGCCTAGATTTGAATCCTTGTCTACTGGGTACCAGCTATATGACCTTAGGTAGGTTACTTAACCTCTCTGTGCCTACATCACCTCATCTGTAAAATGGGAATGATATGGCGCCTTCCTTTTACAGTCAGTGAGAAAATTGCCTTGGGACCCAAGTGCTTTATAAATATTAGCTCCTATTTATAACTATAACTATAGATATATATTATTTTTGATTCTTCACTTGTTTTATAACCCATATTTCTTTCTGCTAAATTAAGAGTTTTAGATTGTGATTTGTATCTGTCAGAATCCCTCTTATTTCAAGCTTTGCTTAATACATACTTAAAGAGAAAAAAATTTTTTTTCTACTGATAATTTGTCTACCATTTCTAAGAAATACCACTGGAGGTATTGATACCTGAGGACAATAATCTGGGGACAGAATGAATAAACTTGACTGTTGCAAATATCTGTGCTCTATTCAAGTGTATTTGAGTTGATGGCATCTTTATCTGACTAAACTCTGCTGAGTCATTCTTTCTTGGATGGAATGTTATTTTTAGAAATGGATCGTTATTCTCCCTCCTTATCTTAGATTGTATCTTTCTAGCAGACATTAAGGGCAAATGTGAAGAGCTCTTCTGATGCATTATTCAGAACATCAGAAACTGAAGTTGGTTTATATTAAAGACAATTAAAATTAGATAGATACAGTGTCTGTGGAGGCAAGATTTTCTGCAGGGCAAAGATTTTCCCATTTTATCTTTTTGTATCATTTTGATGGTGAAAGCACCTGATTTTTAGTCAGACTAAAAGATATTCATCTCCTTTAACTCTCAGTGACAAAACATTCTTTTAACTCTCAGTGATCCTTTATGTGGCTCACAACGTAACTATAATTTAAGATTCAAAATAATGAATTTATTATTCTTTTCCCTTTTATTTTTCTAGATAATTTAGATGGTATTTATATACTTAAATTTAAGTGCTAAAGTTCTAGATTTTCTGGTGAAACATACAAGAAAGTGAGGAATGCAGGCTAGGGCAAGGGAAGGAGCTGAGCAAAGATAAGAGTTTCAGAAGTTTAGGGCTTTGAAGAACGAATTGCCCTGGAGGATTGCCCCCTTCGCATAGGCAAGGGGGCTGGGCTTTTTTACTCCCACATCAATCAGCCAATGGCTATAGGCCACCAGCACCTTGGAGGGTTAAATATATATGTTGAAAGACCTTGCCTTACTTGCTGAACCTCCTTGACTCCAATCAACTTGTCTCTATTCAAACTCCAAAACAATTGTCTCTGATCAGAGCCATCCTCCTGCCACTTCTATTCTCTCTCTCTTTCGCCTACCAAACCTGCCTTCACCTTCACAATGACCTCAGTTCCCTCCTCCCTCTCCTTCTTCACCCCTCTGTCCGCGCTCCTCAGTATCACTTACTTCCGTAGCCAGCTTTGACTGCATGACCAGCCGTGACACTCAAGCTCTCATTCTTCAAGATACACTGCCCCCCAGTTCATTTGCATAAACTGTTTCCTCCAAATGGAACACCAGTTTCATCTTCTTGGCCTGACAAATTCCTACCTACATTTTAAGAACTATCTAAAGTGCCATTTAATCTGTGAAGATTTTTTATTTCACGAAGCCAGAGTAAGGGGCATGAAGTGGGTGGGCATTTGCTGTTTGTGGGCTTCCCATCACCCATTTTACCCTTCTCACCATCCCAATTTCCTCTGAGGAATTAGATCTTCCCCAATGGATACATTTTTATAGGAAGGTAATGAGAAGCCTTGTTTTCCCTGCTGACCCATCAGATTCATCATGGAGTCTTCCTCAACAGAGAGAGGAAGGTCCTAAAAGGATTGGATTCTAGTCCATCCCAGTAGCAATGTCTGCCTCTGCTTCCAGAGATACTTTGATTCCTGATCAACCCCATTGAGTCTATGAACCTCCTAATAAGTTTCTTTGGCTTAAGTCAATCATATTGGGTTTCTGTTGCTTACAAACAAAGAAGCCTCCTTTACTCCCACAGTGCCTTCTTATGTAGTGCCTACCATGTGGCCTTGTAATTTTTGGTAAACATGTTTGTCTCCACCAGGCTAAGACACAATATCTAGCATTGTGTCTAACACATGGTGAGTATCATCAGTTCATACCTATTAAATGAACGAGTAAACGTATGAATGACAGAGAACAAGTTGTCTCCAGCTTTCCTTCTTCTCATTAATATCTGAAACAAGCAAGTGGGCCATTTTTGTTCTAAAGATTTGCTTATAGTCATTATGAACAAGAGGATTCTGCACGAATTCCACAATGGCAAGTGACAGGAATTAAGAAATAGACTTGATTAGAGAATTTTACAACTGAAGTATGAGCAGGAGAAGGCATAGATTCCCATTTCTCCCACCATCTCACAGAAAGGTAATCTGGGTCCAAGTATTTCTGGACATATGCAAGGTCTACCTACTACACTGTACTTTGAGTACAATCATGAGAAAATGACTTTGTCAGATGTGAGCTACCTGGGCATCCAGCTGCCTGGGAAAGTCAGATGTCCAGCACCTGGAAACCTTGCGGGGCCATGGGAAATTTCAGTGCCTCTTGCTTTTCGAAGGTAGCCACTGATCTGATCAGAAACTGAGTTTGGGGCATCCTTTCTCACAGGGAGAAGGGACAGCTTGTTTTCCTTGTGATTTGGAGTTGGCATCAGTATTAGTTTGCTATGGCTGCCATAACAAAATACCATAGGCAAGGTGGCTTACACAGCAGAAATTTATTTTCTCACAGTTCTGGAGGCTGGAAGTCCATGATCAAGGTGTTTGCAGGGTTGGTTTCATTCTAAGGCTTCTTTCCTTGGCTTACAAAGGGTCACCTTCTCAATGTGTCCTTACATGATCTTTTTCTGTACCCACATGCTCCTGGTGTTTCTTCTGCTTATAAGGACACCTGTCATATTGGATTAGGGCCCCAACCTAATGGCCTCATTTAATCACTTCTTTAAAGACCTCATCTCCAAATACGGTTACATTCTGAGGTACTGGGGGTTGGGACTTCAATATATGAATTTTGAAGGACACAATTCAGCCCATAACAGTCCGCAAGTTAGATAGGGAGTAATGATAATAAGACTGCAGAAGTAATAAAGTATCTAGAACTCTCTACAAATTATATCTCTGACAAACACTGAAATACAAACTCATCTAGTTGGATCACTTTCCACAATTTACTGCTGCCTTAAATACTTCTCTAGCACACCTATTCGCCCTTTTATTTCTGATGCTCATCCCCACCACTTCTCAGTCACCTTAGAGCCCCTACCAGTACAAAACAGTTGGCCATTCAAAGGACTTCAGAGTCATGAAGGTCTTTTACATCAACTTCAGAATGGTCTCCTCAAATCCACAAATCATTTCCTGACTGTAATTTTCCCCAAATTTTGAAATCATTAAACCATAAAAAGAAAATCAAAGTGTTGTCAAGATAACTTTTTCTGATAATTGAGCCCTCTTGTGTTAAAGAAAACTTGTATTTTAATACATTTGGAAAACCAAAAAGAAAATTACACGTAAAGGTAAAAGGCATGGCTAGAAATCTGTAGTGGTAAATCATTTCTCATATGTATATGGATGCAGAGTCAACCTTTCAAAATTTATTCTCACTCTTTGAAAGCATGTTAATAGGAGCAATTGCTATTCCAAACACAGATGAGTAGATTTTTCCCATTATTTTTCCTCTTTAATCATAAGTATAGGTAATATACAACCCAAAGCAGAAGTTAGACACAAAACTTGTCTGGTGTTACTAAATTGATTGGATAACTTGAAGCATTCAAAATAGTTGTAAACTGGCTTTTAAGTTTGTTGTGTTTGGGTTTGTTATTTAATTTACAAAAGAAAGTGCACAACTCTGATATCTTGTCAGGAAGAAGAAGAACAAGAACCACTTTAAAAGTTCTTTGTTGTCTTGTTAATGAGGCATCAAATCCCAGAATGCCTCTCCTTTAAAATGACTTCAGCAATCTTCAGAAAGAAAAACGGAGCTGGAGGAATCAGGCTCCCAAACTTCAGACTATACTACAAAGCTACAGTGCCAGACAGTATGGTACTGGCACAAAAATAGAAATATAGATCAATGGAACAGGATAGAAAGCCCAGAGATAAACCCACGCACATATGGTCACCTTATTTTTGATAAAAGAGGCAAGAATATACAATGGAGACAAGGCAGCCTCTTCAATAAGTGGTGCTGGGAAAACTGGAGAGCTACTTGTAAAAGAATGAAATTAGAACACTCCTTAACACCATACACAAAAATAAACTCCAAATGGATTAAAGACCTAAATGTAAGGCCAGACACTATAAAAATAGTAGAGGAAAACATAGGAAGAACACTCTATGACATACATCACAGCAAGATCCTTTTTGACCCACCTCCTAGAGAAATGGAAATAAAAACAAAAATAAACAAATGGGACCTAATGAAACTTCAAAGCTTTTGCACAGCAAAGGAAACCATAAACAAGAAGAAAAGACAACCCTCAGAATGGGAGAAAATATTTGCAAACGAAGCAACTGACAAAGGACTAACCTCCAAAATTTACAAGCAGCTCATGCAACTCAATATCAAAAAAAAAAACAACCCCAATCCAAAAATGGGCAGAAGAGCTAAACAGACATTTCTCCAAAGAAGATATACAGATTGCTGACAAACACATGAAAGAATGCTCAACATCACTAATCATTAGAGAAATGCAAATCAAAACTGCAATGAGGTATCACCTCACACCAGTCAGAATTGCCATCATCAAAAAATCTACAAACAATAAATGCTGGAGAGGGTGTGGAGAAAAGGGAACCCTCTTGCACTATTGGTGGAAATGTAAATTGATAGAGCCATTATGGAGAACAGTATGGAGGTTCCTTAAAAACCTAAAAACAGAACTCCCATATGACCCAGCAATCCCACTACTGGACATACACCCTGAGAAAACCATAATTCAAAAAGATTCATGTACCACAATGTTCATTGCAGCTCTATTTACAATAGCCAGGACATGGAAGCAACCTAAGTGTCCATTAACAGATGAATGGATAAAGAAGATGTGGCACATATATATAATGCGATATTGCACAGCCATAAAAAGAAATGAAATTGAGTTATTTATAGTGAGTTGGATGGACCTAGAGTCTGTCGTACAGAGTGAAG
Organism: Aethalodelphis obliquidens; assembly: GCF_003676395.1. Lineage (NCBI taxonomy): Eukaryota > Metazoa > Chordata > Mammalia > Artiodactyla > Delphinidae > Aethalodelphis > Aethalodelphis obliquidens. The sequence goes on from NW_020837962.1 coordinate 22,233,299, forward strand.
TAAGTCAGAGAAAATCAAATATTGTATGCTAACACATATATATGGAATCCAAAAATTAAAAAACGTTCTGAAGAACCTAGGGGCAGGACGGGAATAAAGACACAGACGTAGAGAATGGACTTGAGGACACAGGGAGGGGGAAGGGTAAGCTGGGACGAAAGTGAGAGAGTGGCATGGACTTATATACACTACCAAACATAAAATAGATAGCTAGTGGGAAGCAGCCACATAGCACAGGGAGATTAGCTTGGTGCTTTGTGACCACCTAGAGGGGTGGGAGACACAAGAGGGAGGAGATATGGAGACATATGTATAGCTGATTCACTTTGTTATAAAGCAGAAACTAACAAACCATTGTAAAGCAATTATACTCCAATAACGATGTTAAAAAAAATAATAATAAAATAAAATGACTTCAGATGTGGTTCACCTAATCAGAGGTTTCAGTGAGTGTCATAATGGACTTCAAGAGGCACTGTGATACTATGGAGGGGTGTGTGTGTGTGTGTGTGTGTGTGTGTGTGTGTGTGTGTGTGTGTGTGTGT
>NW_020837962.1:22233853-22251674 GCF_003676395.1 Aethalodelphis obliquidens
TGTGTGTGTGTGTGTGTGTGTGTGTGTGTGTGTGTGTGTGTGTGTGTTGGGGTGGGGGCTCTAAAGCAGACTCTCCTTCTAACCAGCTTTCCCCATCTGTAAACTGGTGATATGTTTTGAAAATTGTGAATTGTTATATAAATGTTTTAAAATATTATTATTGTAGCAGGTAAATTCCTGTTTCCTTATTTTCCTTAAATGCTATAAAATTTACTCTGAGTCTCCATCACAAGGCAAATTATTATTGATACTCTCTCTGTGTGTCTTCTCCAAGGTCCAAAGTGTGTCTTGGCACACGTACTCTGCCCTCTTATTCCTGATGCTCATCCCCAACAGTTCTCAGGCTAGAAAGGTCTGAGAAAGGTTCTGGGGAGGAGGGGGGAGCCTTGGGCAGAGCAAAATTTTCAGGGAGATTCTCTCTTCCAATCCTAGGTACACAATGGTCATCTTGGAGATGCCCATTGCTCATGAAATCTTAAGGTTCAGACAAGGGATCTGAGAGCTGAGAGCCTGGTGTCTAAGATCCAACCTGTAGAATACACCAGGCAACCCCTTCCCTTAGAGGCCTTGCTTCCTGTCTTCTGCTTACAGGACTTTGTACCCTCTTCCCACACCGGGAACACCTCTCTCCCTCCTACCATCAGAAACATCTGTCTGTCTCCTCTACCCTCCAAGACCTTTCACAAAAGAGAGGAAGAGAGTACTTTTGTAGGCAGCTTCTACCATCTGACCAAAGGTGAGGTGATCTTGAAATGCAGAAGTTAGAAAATGAGAGAGAACCCCAAACTAATATTCCAGCACATTATTTTTAAAATATAAAACACAAAAATAATGCTATTTGTCCTCGTTCGTCCATATACAGTAAAAAAGCAAACAAAGAAAATTTTCACAGATGAAGGAGACCGGCTTTTTAAGATGGGCATCAAGATCCTCCAGCAGTCTAAAAGCCAAAAACAAAAAGCAGAGTAAGTCCATCCAGCTACTTAAGCCAAGTTCAATTTCCAGGTTGAGAAAAAGGAACAATCCAAAATCTAATTTGTCATTAAAAGCTTACTGGTATAACAAGTAAGCTTATTTGTCTGTAAGCTTTTGTTTTTAAAAGGATCAAATGGTGTTTAAAGAATCCTACAAATTATCCAGCCTACAAATGGAAGGACTATGTGTGAAATTGCGGTCCCTACACATTAAATGAAAGGCAGAATGAAGGCACTGATCTGAGCATTCAGGCAAAAATATTCTGTTTTGGCTTTAATTGATTCAAATGAAATAAAACATGTATTATTTGAATTAGAGAAGTTATTGTTTTAGAATGCTTTATTCTGCCTAACAGCATTTGTACATCACTTTATGGTTTTCAGAGCACTTTCGTGCATGTGACGTCATTTTATCCCCAGAACAGACTTATGAGTTAAGAAGGGTTTCATTTTTCCCCCTTTAAAAAGTTGAGAACAGAGATTCAAGGATGTTAGAGTGAAGTGATCACAAATGCACAGCTGGGAGGTGACCAAGCCGTGGCCACATGGTCTCACACCATGTCCATTGTTTCTCTTTTCACTTATCTATTTTGTCTAAATGGGAGGCAGAAATATCTTCTCCCCCCAGGAGAGGGGCACAACTTGAGGTCCTATCAACTCTCTAGTTAAAACCTTGGGATCACACTCTGGCTCTGTCATTACTGGTGTGATCCTGAGCAAGTTACTTAACTGCTTCGTGCCCTGGATAATGCAATCAAGCTCTTAGAACAGTGTCCTTAGTAATAAGGAGATAAGTGTTTGCTATTTTTATCTCTAGTCCTCTAAATGGTAAGTGGAAGGTGTGGAAGAGAAGAAGGCAAGTGTGTCTTGAACCATAATAGAAAGAATGGACTCTGAGCCCTCGACAAGGAGACTTCTTTTGTTTTCACACAAATTAGGCATACTAGCCCTACGGGAAGCATCCCAGAGCTGTGGTAACCAGCCCGAGGCAGGCAGGCGCAGAGTCCATGAATTCTTTCTGAAAACTCAAAGACTTTGAGAAGAGCGTAAGAGTGTAGAGGATGAGGGTGGGGGTGGGGCACTCAACTGTGAACCTGGTTATAAAAACATCACAACGTCCATTTTTCAAGGTCCTTCTTTGTGTTAATGTTGTAGGCATTTATGTGTGGGATATTACTCATTGCTCACGATGATACTGTAAGACATAAATTATTATCCCCAAATTATGGAGGAGGAAATGGAAGGTCAAAAAGATTCTGATTTTTCCAAAGTGACAAGAAGAAGGAAGTAAGGGATTTGGTCCTCTCTCTAGGGAAAGTTAAATTAGAAGCTCTTTATAAGAGCAAAGGAAACCATTCTTAGCAAAACTCAAGGCTCATGCTGAGCATTCCTGGGGGCTCTCATGATGAGGATGGAGTTAAATCAGACCCCAAGCTACAATCCAGCCTGATGGGGAAGTCAGCTCACTCAGGTGCCAATGAGTATATGAGTAAGGATAGGATTTCTCAAGCTGGCCAGGCTAGATGAGAGAACAATGGGAAGGGCTGTTCCCTGAGATTTCAGACTAGCTCTGCCTATAGCCTGTGAACCCAAGATGAGGGGCTCCATCAAGTCCAAGGAAAGCCTAGATTCAGCCTGATGGGACAAAACCACTCTTAGAAGGTTCTGCTTAACCTTCATGCGTGCCTTCCTTTCTGGCTTCAAGGATGGGGAGAAAACCCAGCCCTTCAGTGCAGGACCATCCAGTAGTGCAGGAACCTTCATGCCTACCTGGTGTCATTCAATCTCAGGTTATTCTTTCCCAGTCTATCCTGCTCCAGTCCTTGCCCAAGAATCCGAGAAGAACAGCTTATTTCTGTAGCAGCATAGATACATGAGAGGGTACATGAATCTGAGTCTCCTGACCCTTCAGCATGTGTAGCAGTGGAGACCTGAAACCAAATATGTTCATAACAAAAGACCCTAGGAGTTTATGGGCAAGATGGGTGAAATTCCTTCAGTTTTCAGGATAGTCTGCTCTCCACTGAAGCCAGTTACATCTAATACAGCCATCTTTAAGATTCTGGTCACACCAAAGAGGAATCATACCCCTCCTATTCATCTTCTACCCTACCCCCTCCTTGCTTCACCGCTTCTCAGATGAGGGTAGCAGGAGTTAGAGGGGCTAGTAGAATTTTTGGCTCATCCACACCCACATCTTGGTCTAATTCATTTATTCAGTCTCTTCATATATAGGAAAGGAAAACTGTTGAACAAGTCAGTGCTGTTGGAAGTACAGATGTTAAGCAAGCATATGTCAGGGAAACACAAACTTGTCTGAAGGAGTCAAGAAACCTCTATGACATCCCAGGTTAACTGTCATTAAGAATTACTCCCCATCAGTGAAGAAGCTGTGAAGATAAGCTGCTGCCCCACACCAAGTTTCTGATGTGTCCTAGAGATACATTTAGCCTCCTCCTTCCCCAGCACCCAACCGAGCATCGAATGCCAGATCCTTTACAGACAATCCGGATACCTAACTGAACTTTCTTTTGGAGATCTGCCCCTGCAGCCCAGTTTCTCCTACTTTTTCACTCTTGGGGATTGCAGTCCAGATCTTAATCCCACAAACTTTACCAACACCTTTCTCCTGACCTTGGTCCTGCTTCTGGTATTCCATATATCACCTTGGACTTTCCTGACAGGGGACCCCTCCCTCAGAATCAAAGACACCTAGAGGGGTTGGTTTTGCAAACTTTTGCTGCCCCCTGAGACCAGTGACTGGATATATTGCTGGCCCCTGTAGCCCATCTCAGGTTTCTCTGCCCTGGACCATGTCGGTGCCCTTCTAGTCCCAGCAGACTATGTGGTTGCAGCAGAAAGCCATGCAACAGAAGAGCTCCCAGGAGTCTGTATCCTGTTGCCATGCCCATCCCCTGATGCCAGACATTTGAATTCATTGACCTTTGAGACCTTCTATTTTATTATTTGCCTTCTGGTCCCCAGAACCTCCGCTTGCTTTGACCATGGCTAATTTCTTGCTTGACCTCCTGGCTTCTTTTTGTCCCACTGGGGTCTACTCTCTGTTTGCCATCCAGGACCCTAATGCATACCTGGATGTCACTCATCCTGGCCTTTTTGGCTCCAGCTTTTGACCAAGAGCAGCTTATTCTAGCAACAGCATGGGTAGGGGTATATAAAGCTGAGTCTCCTGATCCTTCTGAATTGGCAGCTGTGGTAGATTTGTGTGTTTGTTCCGGTATTTGAGTCAAGGTCACAGGCTTGACTGATCTTACTGCTACCAAAAAGGAAGTTAGAAGAGTAAAAATAAATCCCCAAAGCACTCTCTATCTCCAACACAAGTTTTGACCTTGCAAGTCTCTCCATCATTACTTGCTACACAGATCAGGTCCAGGTGACTTCTGACTAGGACTCATAAAATGCGCTGTGAGGCAATCCTCTGGCATCTGTATTGGTAATCACTAAACTTTACGTGATTTACCCACTAATTATAGGAGAAAAAGTACCATGCTATAAAACTTTAGAATCTATGCAATAGTCCTAGTAATAATAATAGCTAAATTTATTGAGGTCTTACTCTGTATCAGGCAGTATGCCAGGCATTTCACATGGATTATCTCATTGAATCTTCCCAGCAACCCTATGAAGTAAGTGCTTTTATTATCCCCATTCCATAGATGAGAGAGGCACAGAGAAGTCAAGTAACTTGCCCAAAGCTCTCAAACTAAATTAGTGGTAGAGCCAGGATTTGAACCCAGGCATTCAGACTCTAGAGCCCTAAAAACCATTAAGGTTTTGTTTGGTTATTGTTTTCCCACACAGTCTGTCTTTGCTGTGCTGAATAATATGTTCTGTTTTAGAAATTTATCTTGGAATATAAAGGAACAGTTCTCATGATAGTAACTTCCAAGATGACATTCCAGTTTTGATTATTTTTAATTGATTTTGATTATATTGTTATGTATTTCAGAGTTCATTTTATAAATCAAATACTCATAATTAATTGGAGTTGCCGTGGGAGAGTTCACTATTTTAAGACAAGTGCCCCAATTTTTCACTTTTCTTGGTCTATAAGCTTGAAGCATGATATAGCCTCAATATTTCTACTTTTCAGCAGCTTCATTATTTGTCAGATATATTTGAAATTGTAATCTTAGTCTGACCTAGCGCTGAAAAAAATCTACTGGTCTAGAAATGTAATGGACTTTAGCCAAACTGTATTGTTAGTAGCAACATCAACCAGGTCCTACTTGTTAGAGAGAAGCAGTATGAAGGAGGGAGCAACAATTTTCATTTTTGATAATCACACTTCTAACTTCGTATTCTTCAAATAGAGCCTACAAACTCTTTGCTAAAGCGTCTGACATGGGAAACTTGAAAGCTATGGAGAAAATGGCTGATGCTTTGCTATTTGGAAATTTTGGCATGCAAAACATAACAGCAGCTATCCAATTATACGAGTCCTTGGCTAAAGAAGGATCATATAAAGCCCAAAACGTGAGTTTTGAAAGAAAATTAAACTTTAAATAGCTATGTCCTGAAATAATTATAGGCAAATAACATGTGAGAGGAGTTGAGCCTCTACTGCATGAGCCCAGGCCTAGGAAAATTACTGTAATCCGCTGAGTGTAATGTTCCGTCAGGGCAAGAACGAGCAGGAGCCCGGGGCAAATTCTTCTAGCTCTTGAGTGACTTTCAGGAATGGAGCAGAGCTGCTCTCTAATCCACCTTCCCACCATCCATGTCCATGTGTGTGTTTCGAAACAATGTGAGAACTCTGAACCCCTAACATAGTTAAATTTTATATAAAATATATTCACCTATGCAAAGAAATATGGAACATCCTACCTTAGGATGCCTGGTTTTTACACTTCAAGTATTTTATAAGCTATATATATTTCCTTTTCTATTTTAATATGTGTATTTCACTTTATTCCAAGAATAACATAAGCATTTCATAGAAAATCTGGAAAACAGGAAAAAAAAAAAAAAAAGCCCTTCACAAGCCAACCATCCTGACTCAACTACTGTTAGGACTGCTTTGTATTTCTGTTTGGCGTCTTCCTCTGTGCATCTTTCTTTTAAAAATATCATCATAATCACATGTATTATGATTATGATGTATCATTTTGTTTCTGGCTGCTTTCACTTAATGCTATAGCAAAAGTATGTTTTCATGTTGCTGGTCGCGCTTTTTTTTTTTTAGATGTTGGGGGTAGGAGTTTTAGTAATTTATTTATTTATTTTTGCTGTGTTGGGTCTTTGTTTCAGTGCAAGGGCTTTCTCTAGTTGTGGCAAGCGGGGGCCACTCTTCATTGCAGCGCGTGGGCCTCTCACTATCGTGGCCTCTCTTGTTGCGGAGCACAAGCTCCAGACACGCAGGCTCAGTAGTTGTGGCTCACGGGCCTAGTTGCTCCGCAGCATGTGGGATCTTCCCAGACCAAGGCTCGAACCCGTGTCCCCTGCATTAGCAGGCAGATTCTCAACCACTGCGCCACCAAGGAAGCCCTTTGCTGGTCTTCTTAATGAAAACATTTCTTTCTGATCACAAAAGAAATTTATGCTGATTACAAGAAAAACCGGCGAATTCAGAAATTATGAGGAAGACACTAAAAGTTGTCTAAAATCTTTTCCCATAGATCATTTTTGTTTCCATCCAGTAAAGTGTAGAAGCTAAGCTTTGGAGTCAGGCAGATCTAAGTTCAAATGCACTCTACCACTTACTTATTGGATAACTACTTAACAAAACCCTTTCCCCTTCTTCTGCATGAGAATTTGACCTTTGGTTCACTCTCTACTTCTGTTTCCCTGGTAATAGGATAGGAGTGAAATGTTAACTATGTTTCTAGATAGTATTGCTTATTGTTGAAATGACCTCTACTTGGTAAACTACCTTTGGACTGGGAGAAACTGTCATGAACTATAAATACCTGATGGTGGTGATGATTCTTACCGGGATCCTGGACACTATGCCTATGGAGTTGTTACAGGGGGAATATGAGGCTTTTATGTCAGGTTGCCTGTTGCACCACCCAATGTGCAACAGGGGATCTCATCCCCTTGTGTCTGAGTCAGCTGAGGGACCAAAGATGAGGGCTGCTGGAGGACTATGTGACCTGCTGCAAGGACTCCCACGGAAAGGAGGCCTGATGCTGCCCTGCTGGCAAACTGTGATTCCTGTGCTACATCTACCTGAAGAAACTGGTGGCATGTGTAGCCTGTGGGAGTCTTGTGAGTCTGCATATTTATTTGAACCAGAAGTTGGACAAGAGGAACTCTAATGGGTGGGATAACCTCTCTAACTTTCACCTGTAGAGTTAGGATAATGATAAAACACCAGGTTCTATGTCCATCTGGTTCACTGCTATATCTCTAAAAATTTAGTGCAGTGCCTGGGACAAAGAATATTAGTTGAATGCTGAATTAATTCATGATGAATGAATTAATGGAGTTGTGAGGATTAAAATAATGTGTGAAGGCACTTAATTCCATACCTGGAACTTTATAATCATTCATCATAAAAGATATAAATGCAATTATTACTCTTACTATTATTCTTCCAGAATTTTTCCTATAAGTATGTAGAAAATTTTTTACAAAAATGAGACATACTTTAATTGCTGTTTCCTAATCTGCTCTTTACTCACTTAATAATACATCAGAGATATCTTTCCCTGTGAATATATCCCATATTTGGTTAATCAAAAATATAAAGTTCCAAAACAGACCAAATGTTACCATCATGACCACCACAACAAATAATGTCACCTAATTCCTTTCTAAACTAGTGAATATGTGCTTTTTCTGTTAGTGGGTATATTAATTAATTAATTAAGTCAACAGTTGTTTCTTGGACACTTACTATGTACCACAGATAATCCTGTTGATGGGGAGAAAAAGATCAATAGGCCAAAGTCCTTATGGGCCAATCTGAAATATAAACAAATATATAAATATATTTATATAAATATGTTTATATAAATATAAACAAAAATATAAACAAATAATTTCAGCATAATTTAGGTGGACTAGAATTAAGGTGTGTATAAAGTGCACAGAAAAGGGTCTGACTGGTTTTGCCTGAGGCAGGTAGGGAAGGCTACAAGGAAGAAGCGACATTTGCTCCCAGTCTAGAATATTGGATACAGGCAACATGAAGGATTTGTCTATATTTGAATAAAGTATTTGATGCAACGGTCAAAGTACTATTTTCAGAAAAAAAAATTCCAAATTAACATAATTGATACATAAAACATATGGATTTTAAAGCTGAAGTCAGAGTTTCACTCCACATACTCTAGTTAGAATTGTTCTATCGCATGGCCCCAGACCTCCTGTCTATTTATGTGTGTTTGGTCTCAAGAGGACAAGAAGACAAAATGTGGGTGAGGACAGACTTATCACCTGAAAGGCTGACATTGACCTGATATGCAAAATTCAGCCACACTGTTTATTGAAATGCTACAACAGTGGTTGGAAAAAGTCTCTGCCCCAAGCTCCTCTTATGCTCTTCCTGACAACCTGAACACCTGTATTCTTCACTTGGACTTCCCCCTCCTCCCTTCAGCTCCCCGTGATCTTCCAGCCAAAGTGTTATCTGGATGGGCAGGGAGTTTACAGGACCCTGTTCCAGTGCTACAGCTGGATTCTATTCTGAAATTAACTATCATCCCTGTCATCACTATAGGAAAATCTGTTTCTGATAGAAAGTCCTCTTGCAGTTGAATTATCTCCTGATACAAAGAACAATTAAAGATATTCCATGGTACAAACAATGCTTTGTTTGATGGCTGGTTGCTGCGACAAGGCTGGCCACGTGCCATATTGATCACAGCTCTTTAACAGGACTGGCCAGGTGACCACCTTTCTTCTCAGGCTGTTTGTGCCAGCCTGATACAGGAATCCAGCTGCACTGGTAGGAAATATTGCTGGGAACTGCAAGGACAATGTAGCAACAGAAATGTGGCTGAACAAGCTGAAATGTATACTGAGAATGATAATGAAAGAGAGTGAGAGAGATCGACATAAAGATAGAGAGAAAATGAGAATGAAGACACCTATCTCTGGGGGAAAAGGGTAAGAACAATCGGAAGTACTGAAATGTTATAGATGGGAGAAGCCTGGAGTGCCAGAGGGCTAGTAGAGACCTGATTTAACAAAGAAAACAAAAAAGATATGAACTCAGATTCATGCAGGCATTGAGGGGGTGGGGGAAGAAATGCAGTTTCAGGCTATGTATAAAAGGAAAGCTGGATGGAGGAAAAGAGGCATACTTATTTCTTTTCATGCACCTTGAATGGTTCATCACAAAAAATCCAAATAAACTAAAAGAAATCCTGATAAGGGCAATAAAAACAAATAAGATTGTGAACAGACTCCATTGAATTGATTTGCAAAGAATCTGTACCTTCCAAATAATGAAAACTATTCACTAATGGTGTAGTCTTCATGAAAATGGTGAAAATTGAGGAAAGAACAAACAAAAAAAAGCCATATTTTAGAGGATGTCATAAGATATTGTAGTATACCAGCTGGAGGTAGATAAATTATATATTTTTTATTTCTCTGATCCTCATTTAAGGAAGCAGAGATTCAGAATCAGAAAGACTCATTCTTTTCTTGATACTGATGAACTGTTTCAATAGAAAATTTGTCTGTTAATTTGCCAAATAAGAAGGTAGGGTTTAAACCTCATTTGCTTTGAGAATCAAGAAATGGATCATAAATGGCTAACTAATAAGAACCTGCTGTATAAAAGAATAAATAAAATAAAATTTAAAAATTAAAAAAAATGGATCATTCACATTGTATCACCTTAAAATTAACTTAATCACTGTAATGATTATTAGCACTGTGCTACTACTGAAAAAAATCATTTTTAGTATCAAATACTCGCTTTGATAATTCTAGGATTACCTGTGTAGAGCATTTCTTTTTGACGTTAATCATCTTTTTGTATTAAGGGTGCAAAAAGGATCTGAGTTTTCCATCAGGGTTGATTCACACTTCTGTTTGGCATGCAATTTGAGCTAAAAGTAATGACTACAGATGCTTTCAAGCCCCGTACAACAATTATAATAATTAAATGCTTAATTTTTTTCTCTTTTAATAATTCCTTATATAAAGAGAAAAAGGAGGAGCATTTAATTTTTAAGTTGTTATTATGTAACCTGAGTAATTTGCTTTGAAATATACTAAAATATCCTGCACACTTAACTCTTTCCACTCAAATCCCAGTGACTATAACACAGCACAATGGTTGAGTTCAGGGTCTTATAAACAAATTTAATTTGCAGAGCTTGACATTTTAAAACCACTGAAAGTATCATTGATGTCATCACTATAGTGTAGCTTCTCTTCAAACCACAGCATTTTTTTTCTGGATTAAGACTTAATCATTCTAGGGCTTCCCTGGTGGCACAGTGGTTAAGAATCCGCCTGCCAATGCAGGCGACACGGGTTCGAGCCCTGGTCCGGGAAGGTCCCACATGCTGCAGAGCAACTAAGCCCATGCGCCACAACTACTGAGCCTGCACTCTAGAGCCTGCGAGCCACAACTACTGAGCCCGCGTGCCACAACTACTGAAGCCCACGCACCTAGAGCCCGTGCTCTGCAACAAGAGAAGCCACCACAATGAGAAGCCCACGCACGGCAACAAAGAGTAGCTCCCGCTCGCCGCAACTAGAGAAAAGCCCGTGTGCAGCAACAAAGACCCAACACAGCCAAAAATAAAATTAATTAAAAAAAAGATTTAATCATTCTATAATCCATTTCATTTCACCTCAGCCTTATCTCAGAAAAAAACAAAGACCAAAAACTGACTACTGTAAAGCTGTTAGTTAACAATGCCTAAGTGTAAAGAAACAGGACAGCCCTGACTATAATTGGCATATTTACTACATGACAGCCCATAACATCTTTTGTCTTCCTGCCTGCCATGCTTTAAGCAGTGGGGGGAAAAAAAAAAAAAGTTAAGCCCTCCAGAGAATTAATTCAAGATCATCCATTGTTATTTTTCTGCTAAAGAGAGAGGAAGCATTCTCTTTGAGTTGATTTATTTGAGGCTGGGAAAATCATGGTTTTAGCCCTTTATAGAATGAGTTTTATACAGAGAAAGCTCTCCATCCCAATCACAGGATGGAAATTAACTCCCACACAATCCACTACACAACTTCACGACCTCACAATCTTCTCCAAGAGAATCAGGCCAAAAAGTGTGGTAGGCTCTGCACAAAATGATACACTGTTGGTGAAAGCATCTTATAATACAAGCTCAACTGAATAGAACATATCTTCATTTTCTTATATAAAGGTCAGTATATTTGTATATTATCAAAGTTTCTACATAAACAAGATTCTAAATGGAGCAGAATCAAAAATTGCTAAGAGTTGCAAGAAAAATAAATTATTTAGCCAATAATATTGGCTAAAGGTATTTTTACAAGGAGCCAATTTAGCCATTTAAAATATAACTACAAGGGTTAGAGGAGTACCAGGATTCCACTTTCCATTTGTAATAACAGCCTTCATGATCAACTTTCCTGAAAAGGGAGCCTTTGAGACTAAAGAGGAATTGGCAGAATCTTAGATATTTTTTTAGTTTATGGATTAAGTAGATTACAAATTATAAACCACATGTTAGAGCTATTATGCTTTTAAGAACTGAACTCTGCAGTCAATTCCCTAGTTTAAAAAGTAAGATTGTTCTTTATCCTTGAAATTTTAATAAAAAGTTTAAGAAATTATTCATTTTCTGTTTTGATGGAATTATCAGACCTTGTTGTATCTTGACTTTAGGGAGACATTTAACAAAGTCTTGCATCATGTTCTCATGAGCTAGATGAAAAAGTAGAAACGTGGGCTTTGATAATGGTAAATAAAAAGTATAGACTAATAGGTTGATGCCAAGGTGAAAGCAAGTCTGGTAATCTGCCTCAGGACGCTGCCTATGACCCTGTGCTCTTCAAATATTCCATCAGCTATTAAGCTGAATGGCTAATACAAAATTGTTTTTAATTTGAAGCATAGAAAGAAAGGCATATTACCCATGATTTGCATAAGAGTGTAGAATGAACTTGTAAAAATGGTGATAGGAATAATAAAGCTACAAATGAGTAGCAACTTGAAAATATTAGGAACACCAAAACAGACTATTACAATTATGTTCTGACAAAAAATAGTGTTATGACTCTATTGAGAAGAGGAGGAAGGAGAAAAAATAAAGTGATGTAGATGACCTAAATCATCATCTATCATCTAGCAAATCTATAGCTAATGTGCAAAATACATAAATTAACAGCAAGTAGTAGCAACTTATCAGGAGTCCTAATGGTGGTAATTATTAGAAGAAAACAACTAAAATAATTAAAAGTGGTTATCTCTGAGGAGACAAATAAGGAGTAGCCTAGAAAGGAGCAGGACATTGATATTTGTATTTTAAGCCCTCAGAAATATTGGAATTTTAATTTTTAATACATATACATCTCTTAATTTGATAACAAATATATAAAAAGTTAAATTTAGATATTAACTCTCCCCCCCAAAAGGAATTATGCTTAACAACAGAAGTCCTCTCCCACTGAAAAGAAAGCAGAATCTTTGGAAAATGTCAAATTCTGGGTATGGGGCAAGAAATATACAAGATGATGTTGAAACATCTTATCCTACTTGATGGCAAGGACACTGTAAGAAAATACTAGGATTGAGAATTCCCTGGTGGTCCAGTGATTAAGACTTGGCACTTTCACTGCGGTGGCCTGGATTCAATCCCTGGTCCGGCAGCTCAAACAAGCATGAATTACTAAAGATGGAACAATTGAGCACGAAGATGAATAATGACCACAATGGACTGAAATTACCTCAAATGTACTTAAATCCATTAGTTCATAATGATACTTAGAAACAACACTCTTTTTTTTTAACTTATTTTTTTTATATTTATTTTTGGCTGTGTTGGGTCTTCGTTTCTGTGCGAGGGCTTTCTCCACTTGCAGCAAGCAGGGGCCACTCTTCATCGTGGTACGCGGGCCTCTCACTACCGCGGCCTCTCTTGTTGCGGAGCACAGGCTCCAGACGCGCAGGCTCAGTAGTTGTGGCTCACGGGTCTAGTTGCTCCACGGCATGTGGGATCCTCCTGGACCAGGGCTCGAGCCCGTGTCCCCTGCATTGACAGGCATATTCTCAACCACTGCGCCACCAGGGAAGCCCGGAACAACACTCTTTAATCACTTTGGAGGATGTTAGAGAACCAACTCTCATTATTTTGAAAACTGATAAACAGACAGGTTCAAACATTTATTGACTATTCTTCACAAACTATATCTCAGAATATAGGAGACCAAAGAAAGTTTTTCTTTATAAAATTATTCCAGCTAATAAATAAGGAAGGAAAGACAGAATTAGAATGGTATCTTTTTGCCACCCCTAATAAGTCAATGGACCTATGCAGTGGTCATTACTGGCTGCTAACATCACAAAGTAGAGACAAGAAACTATATACCTCCTGATGGAAATACATAACACTTCCTATGAGACAGTCTTGCCAAACACATTACACCTAAGTTTGATCAAGCCTCTAAATCTGACTGCCAGCCTGTAGAAAATACAGTATTGTGATCAACAAAATCCAGGCTAAGTATAACTCTATAGGAGAAGTGACTGGTTTTTTCAACAACAACGAAAAATTACAAGGAGAAAAGAGATGGATAAGAAACTTAGATATTAAAAAAGACTTGAGACTTCCCACTCAGTTGCAATGTATTGGCCATATCTGGATCCCAATTCAAACAAACCGTTAAAAAAAGAAAAGAAAAAGTTAAAAGAAATATAAAGAACATTTATAAGGCAGTTGGGTAGATATAGACACTGACTAATGATATTAACAAATTTATATTAATGTTTTCAGTGAATAATGATATTATGATTTTGTTTTTTAAAGGTTCTTTCTTTTAGAGGCACATACTGAAATATTTACAGATGAAATATATATTGTCCAAGATTTACTTCAAAATAAGCTGGATGGCCAGAGAAAATCAGTGTGGATATCAGTGAAGGCAGATTGGGCAAATTGACAATGGATAATGATTGGGTGATGGATCATGGGTTTTTTATATTACTTTATTTACTTTTTCATATTCGAAGAATACACAGATGGAATAGGTGTTAGACTTGAAGTTTAATAACTAAGAGGAAGTAGAATATCTCCACACCCTTCTGGTTTTTGTTGAGCAGTATGGCATTTTCCCCCCAAAATGGCCACAGTAATATTTCCAGTCCACATGCTATTTCAGACCCCTAATCAACATCATCAAAAAGTAGAGTCTACTTTCCATTTGCTTGTATGCAGGTGGGCTTGTGGCTACTTCAAACAATAGAGTTTGCTGTAAGTATTGCTACATCACTTTGAAGGCTAAGTCATAAAAAGGATATAGCTCTGCCTGGCTCCCTCTCTCTCAGGATGCTCACTCCTGGAACCCAGCTACCATGCTGTGAGGAAGCTCATACAATAGGAGAGGCCACATATTGCTGTTCTGGCCATTAGTCTCTGCTAAGGTCTCAACAAACAGCTAGAATCAACTGCCAGACGTGTGAGTGAAACAGTATTCAGATTATTGCATCCCTAGCCTTTGAGTCTTCCAACTAAGACCCCCATATCATGGATCAGAGAAAAGCCATCCCCACTCTACCTTGACCAAATTCCTGACCCACTGAACCCTTAGCATAATAAATGGTCATTTTATGCCACCAAGTTTCCGGTTAATTTGTTACACAGCCATAGTAACTGGAACAAAGACACAAACATTCAGAATTTAAAGGGCAGATTGTACTTTTCTCAGAAGCACCTGATGCCTTGGCATCCTTGTTGAAAATCACTTGACCATATATATGACGGTTTATTCTGGTCTCTCTACACTGTTCCATTGCTCTATATGTCTGTCTTTATGCCAGTACTACAGGGTTTTGAATTACTGTAGGCATCTAGCTTTGGGGTTTTTTCCCTCAAGACAGATCAACTATTTTGTGAGTTTCCATATGAGATTTTATATAAATTTTAGGATGGTTGTTTCTATTTGTGCAAAAATGACATTGAGACTTTGATAGAGGTTGCACTGAATCTGTAATCTCTCTGGGTACATTCTAACAATATTAGGTCTTCCAGTACATAAGCATAGGGTATTTTCCATTTATTTATGTCTTTTTAAATTTTTTTCAGCATTGTTTTATAGTTTTCAGTGTACAAGTCTTTCACCTCCTTGGTTAGTTTATTCCTAAGTATTTATTCTTTTTGATGCTATTGTAAAATGGACAGTTAAATTCCTTTTCTAAATGTTGATTGTTAATGTATAGAAAAGCTATTCGTTTTTTGTGTTGATTTTGTATCCTGCAACTTTGCTGAATTTATTAGTTTTAGCAGATTTTTGTGAAATCATTAGGGTTTTCTACATATAAGATTATGTCATTTGTGAACAAAGTTTATTTTACTTATCCTTTCCAATTTAGAGGTCTTTTTTTTTTTTTCTTGCCTAACTCCTCTAGCTAGAATTTCCAGTACCATGTTGAATAGCAGTGATGAGAGTACATCTCCTTGCCTTGTTCCTAATCTTAAAGGGAAAGCTTTCAGTTTTTCACCATTACATAGGATATTTGCTATGGGCTTTTTATACATGGTAATTATTATGCTGAAGTAATTTTCCTCTATTCCTAATTTGTTTAGTGTTTTTATTATAAAAAGGTGTTGAATTATGTCAAATGCTCTTTCTGCATCAATTGAAATGCTCATATTTTTCTCTTTGATTTTGTCAATGTGGTACAGTAGGCCCTTGGGATCCATAGGGGATCGGTTCCAGGACACCCCTACTGATACCAGAAATCCACATATGGTCACATACATTATATTGGGTGGGACAAAATGTGCCTTCAGTTTTCTAAGTAAAAATAAAACACACATTTTTCATTTTCACCAAGAACTTTACTGAAAAACGTATTCACCCTTTTGTTCCACTACCTTCTGTCATTTTTCATAATTCCATCTTCCCAAAATATTTTTAACATCTTTTTGAGACCATAATTGCTTTACAATGGTGTCTTAGTTTCTGCTCTATAACAAAGTGAATCAGCTATACATATACATATATCCCCACATCTTCTCCCTCTTGCGTCTGCCTCCCACCCTTCCTATTCCACCCCTCTAGGTGGATAAAAAGCACCGAGCTGCTCTCCCTGTGCTAAGTGGCTGCTTCCCACTAGCTATCTATTTTACATTTGGTAGTGTATATATGTCCATGCCACTCTCTCACTTCGTCCCAGCTTACCATTCCCCTTCCCTGTCTGCTCAAGTCATTCTCTACGTCTGCGTCTTTATTCCTGTCCTGTCCCTAGGTTCTTGAGAACCATTTTTTTTCTTTTCTAAGATACCATATATATGGTTAGCATATGGTATTTGTTTTTCTCTTTCTGACTTACTTCACTCTGTATGACACACTCTAGGTCCATCCACCTCACTACAAAAAACTCAATTTTGTTTCTTTTTATGGCTGAGTAATATTCCATTGTATATATGTGCCACATCTTCTTTATCCATTCATCTGTTGATGAACACTTAGGTTGCTTCCATGTCCTGGCTTTTTAAAAAATGAACATTGTGGTACATGAATCTTTTTGAGTTATGGTTTTCTCAGGGTATATGCCCGGTAGTGGGATCGCTGGGTCATATGGGAGGTCTATTTTTAGTTTTTTAAGGAACCTCCATACTGTTCTCCATAGTGGCTGTATCAATTTACATTCCCACCAACAGTGCAAGAGGATTCCTTTTTCTCCACACCCTCTCCAGCACTTATTGTTTGTAGATTTTTTGATGATGGCCATTCTGACTGGTGTGAGGTGATACCTCATTGTAGTTTTGATTTGCATTTCTCTAATGATTAGTGATGTTGAGCATTCTTTCATGTGTTTGTTGAAATCTGTATATCGTCTTTGGAGAAATGTCTGTTTAGGTCTTCTGCCCATTTTTGGATTGGGTTGTTTGTTTTTTTGATATTGAGCTGCATGAGTTGCCTGTATATTTTGGAGATTAATCCTTTGTCAGTTGCTTCGTTTGCAAATATTTTCTCCCATTCTGAGGGTTGTCTTTTGGTCTTGTTTATGGTTTTCTTTCCTGTGCAAAAGCTTTTAAGTTTCATTAGGTCCCATTTGTTTATTTTTGTTTTTATTTCCATTTCTCGAGGAGGTGGGTAAAAAAGGATCTTGCTGTGATTTATGTCATAGAGTGTTCTGCCTATGTTTTCCTCTAAGAGGTTTATAGTGTCTGGCCTTACATTTAGGTCTTTAATCCATTTGGAGTTTATTTTTCTGTATGGTGTTAGGGAGTGTTCTAATTTCATTCTTTTAAATGTAGCTATCCAGTTTTCCCAGCACGACTTATTGAACAGGTTATCGTTTCTCCATTGTATATTCTTGCCTCCTTTATCAAAAATAAGCTGACCATATGTGTGTGGGTTTATCTCTGGGCTTTCTATCCTGTTCCATTTATCTATATTTCTGTTTTTGTGACAGTACCATACTGTCTTGATTACTGTAGCTTTGTAGTATAGTCTGAAGTCTGGGAGACTGATTCCTCCAGCTCCATTTTTCTTTCTCAAGATTGCTCTGGCAGGCTTCCCTGGTGGCGCGGTGGTTGGGGGTCCGCCTGCCGATGCAGGGGACACGGGTTCGTGTCCCGGTCTGGGAACATCCCACATGCCATGGAGTGGCTGGGCCCGTGAGCCATGGCCACTGAGCCTGCGCGTGTGGAGCCTGTGCTCTGCAGCGGGAGAGGCCACAACAGTGAGAGGCCCGCATACCACAAAAA